>NC_056523.1:210471597-210515411 GCF_019175285.1 Sceloporus undulatus
AGAACACAAAACATATTCCAGTAAGTAGAAAATGAAGGGAAGTGGTGAATGAGTAGGCTGCCAGAATGAAAACTAGACACAGGTCCTGTACCTTTAATAGTTGCATAGAAGAGAACCAGCCAGGAAAAAAGCAACACCTACTGAAATTCCCTCTTCTGTACAACCATTAAAAATTCTCCAGTTTTTAATCTGGCAACCTGAACAATGAAGGGGTATTATGTGAACATGGCGTAGTGGTTTGCGCACTGGACTAGGACTCTGGAGGCCAGGGTTTGAATCCTGGCTTGGTCATGTAAACCCACTGGATGAGTTTGGGCAAGTCACATTCTCACAACCTCAGAGGATGCCAGTGGCAAACCCCCTCTGAAGCACCTCTGAAGCACCTTGCCAAAAAAACCCCATGCTGGTGTCACCTTAGGGTTGTCATAAGTCGGAAATGACTTGAAGGCACACAGCAACACATTATAAAATTATGGGGATGGTTGGGAGAAATTTATTTAAATGTGACTAATTTGACTGGAATAAGAAACTCCCCTCCCCAGGCCATCCAAAAGGACTGACCAACAGTCAGCCCACAGCTTGGTCCCAACACATATATTTAATGTATGGAGTTCACTGTCTCGGATGAACAATGTCTTAGATTAGACAGATTAATTAGATCAGGAAGAACAATGTCTTAGATTAAACAGATTAATCGAGGGTTTATCTGTTGAGCATATCCTGCTACCCTAGTCATAGTATTATATGTAAACCTGGTATTACAGTTTATTGCACCAAGCAAGCCAGGATCATAAACCAAGTTTAAGCCAAGATTTATTGTTTGCTTATAAAGCCTGAATTATTCAGGCACAATAAACAATAATCCTGAGTTTGGGTGTAATGTAATGCTATGCCTGGTTAGTTGCTTTATTCCATGTAATTCATGTACTCCCTGGCTCCAGAAAGGAATAGTGGTATTTGGTAGTGAGATCAAACAGTGGCCAGGAGAAGTGGATGATGGGGCATCTAGAAATAAAGGTGCATGATATCATACCCAGCATGGGAAGCTAGCTGTTGGGATTGATTCGACTCTGCCTGTTGGTTGGTTGTTTCTGAGGTTTTTAAATTGCAAAATACATTGCACAGCAAACTGTATGCCTGGCTACATATTAAGAAATAAACAAAAGGGACTCTTTTTATTATTATTCTATTACTATATATCCTCCAACTATTCTGATTTGGCAGGGGTAGTTCTAGTTAATTCTCTATCTCTCACTTTTTCAGCTGCTTTTAAAATGTCGTAATATCTTTCTCATCCTCCCACTTTCTCCCTTTTCTCTCAGCTTACTTCTATTGTTGCAAACTTGAATTCAGTGTGCAAAAGTAGTCTGTACTCAATTAGCAGGATGGAGAGAAGGATGTGGATTATTATTATTATTATTATTATGATTATTATTATTATTCCATATTTTATTTATATAGTGCTGTAGATTTACAGAGTGCTGTACATATAGACAATAAAATCAATAAAAATGACACCTGCCAATGATGTACATTCTACAAAATACATACAAAACAACAGATAGTAATGCAAGATACAATAAGATAAAATAAGGAGATTTTGGCCTTCCCAGTAGGATCAAGCAAAAGTTAACTGCTGCAACCTCTCCTAGCTTTTGTGTCCTTCCTCAACAATAGCTTTAGCCACCTCACAATGGAGTACTCCATTCTTTTTCCTTCTCCCAAAAATTCTCTGATGTTGCTTGGCCACTTATGTCCTGATTTTTATCTGTGAAACATTGGAGGGGATATTACTACCAGGAAGGCTGGGAGAAGGAAGGAGAATGGAGCACTCCAGGAAACTAGAGGGTGGAGAGAAAATTATAGTCTTCTCTGACAAGCTTTGTGACAGACATACACTCATTCTCTAGAGATGTTGTTGGATTGCATTTCACAACTGCCCTAATTAACATAGCCAATAATGGTGGATCTTGGGAGTTGCAGTATAGTGACATCTGGTGGTACACACTTGCCTGACCCTGCTGAAGGTGGTTGTTGGGGTGCCTCAATACCCAGTCAGACCTTCCTCTAGGGGATATTCCACTGTTCTGTCATTCCAATAATTGCTGATGGTTACTAATCCAGTGGAATGTTTTAAAGTGGTTTTAGTCCGAGTGGCAAAGCTGGAGCAATTACACAGTCTTTCAGTTTGGTTTATGTAGTCACTCCCTGAGCTGCTAGGGTCAAGGAGAAGAGTTACGTTAATCTGAAGAACCTAATCATATGTTAAAAAATTATCAACATGTGGGCAAAGCAAGGAGAGAGATTGCAGTGGTTCTGGACTTTTGCCATTCTCTATGTGTCACTGAAGCAAAATAATTTTATAATAATGTTTATTATTTAATAGTAATTGCATACTATGTAATTGCATACTATGGATGGAGGGGGAAGGGGAAGCTAGCTCCATCAGGCCTTCCCTGAAAGAGGATCCCACCCCTCCATCCACCATCATCCAGAGATGGGGAAGGTGAAGCCATCCCGCCTGGAGGGAGTGAAATGGCAGGTCCAATGCCACCGGGCCTATCATTAAGATATAGAGCCTTTCCTCCAGTCCATCTGCCTTGGACCAGGCCTCAGAGGGAAAGATGAACTCCAGAACCTGATCCCCTTCTCCACAACCATTCCCTTCTCCTTTTATGTTTTGTCTTCTTAGATTGTAAGCCTAAGGGCAGGGAACCGTCTAATCAAAAGATTGTATGTACAGTGCTGTGTAAATTTATAGCGCTATATAAATAAAGCTTAATAATAATAATAACACATTAAACAAGCACATTTATTTTTATCTTGTGAGCCACTTTGGGTCCTTTTCTGGGAGAAAGGAGGTATAGAAATGAAAATAAATAAATAAAGCATATTTGCAAAAACTAGCATAATTTATATTGGTTGCAGAATTGTGTTTTTCTTAGTGCAGAATGAGATGGCCTTTGAAGAGGTTTTGCTCCCTCACTAGTATATCTGAAGATCATTCCTGGTCCCACAAAGTCCTTCATCATCTGGAGGTATATTTTCTAGACTGATTTTTCTATTTTCAGTATTCTCTTGCTGTAGCCATCTATATTCAGACAGCCTAGCTGCCCAATTAGGTATAGAACAACAAATAAGAAGGAATAATGTGCCAATTCCACATCTTGCCCTTTTCAGGAAAAAAAAAAGCCTGGCTGAAAAGATGTTAATGTACAATATACTGGCACTGGCAATGTATTCATTTTCTAGCTTTATACTTTCATCTTTAGTATCCAGGTAATATTGGAGTCAGTATAAAAATGCAAGTAATATAATTTCTGCTTTACTTCTCAAGCCCAAAGAATTTCAGGAAAATGAGATGCGATGTTTTATGCTCCATGTATTAATTTTAACTTGGACCCTCAGAAAACAAAGATGTAAATAAATGCAGAGACAAGTTAAGAAAATATATATGACTTTGATGAAAAACGTGCTGTATTCTGGCAATCACTAGATGAATGGCAGTGGGGAATTTGGAGCGGGGAAACACTTAGGGAAAGTCAAAACAAATAAGCACTAAATCCAAGAATCCATCTTCAGTGCAGGAACTAGCCATTTTTAATACTAAGAGCAAGTGCAAAATTCTACAGCCCCCTCTTTCTCTCCATCCCAAAGTCTGCGTCTAGGTGCAATGACATCTAGAGCTTTAAGGGTACCAGTGATAAAACAGTGCCAGTATCACACATCTATAATTTTCCAGGTTGCCTCAAGCAATGTTTGATGGCAGAATTTTCTGTTATTATGGTAGGCTGCAGAAAGGAGATCCATTTGAAACCATAAATATGATATTCTGCTTGGCCTGCTGCTCTTCACAAGCCTCTGATCATGGTTGTATCTTGCTTTTAATGCAGATCTCACAAACATGCACAGTTTTTCCATGGTGAAAACAGTCTATCATTTGGCATGCTTTTGGTAACATGGTGGTCTTGGACAGCAGTTGTTTTGCTTTCCAGGTTGCTCCTGAGGCAACCCATCTTTACCGCTTCATCTTGGTGACACCAATGACTGCCTTTATAGCAATCCTATCATTGCCAAGAAAGACCAGATGCTGCAGTTTAATTTCAGAGGAAGGGACTGGCAAAACCAGCTCTGAGTCTTCCTTGCCTAAGAAAACCCTATGGAATTGATGGGGTCACCATAAATTGACAGGAGAATTGAAGGCACATACTCACACCCATACATCATCCATGCACAAAAATTATTTCATGCTCCACTCCTTTCTTCCTTGGTTGATACTGAGGCTGGACACTTGTTTTGTACATATAGGCTGAGTCTTAATATGAAGACAAGATCCTGATTTTGGGGAAATGGGCCAACTATGTATTGCAATATTCCTCAGAATTTCCTGTCTGGAAGTTGGTCCATGTTGGAACACAGAACCAGACTGAACTCTGCTGTCAGTGGTTTAAATGAAATTTAGGAAGGTTTTTTAAAAAAAATTTTTTTTACAAGAAACATAGATTTGATTTTTTAAAAAAATAAAATAAATACCCTACTTCTCCTTCAGACATGCTGAAGCTAGACACAATGTTTGGAAAGAATCCAGAACAGCCCATTCCACCCTCCTTCCTGCATCATCACCATCTGTCAACAGTAACTTCACTCACTGAGAGAGCTTAGAGACAAATGCAGGATCCCCAGTATTAAGCAATCTGATCTCTTTTTTGGTTGTTTTTTAATTGTGAAAGAGTATGACAGTAGTAGAGGGGACTTTCAAAAGGCTGATGCTTCCATTTTAGAGCTGTGAAGAGGGGGCGGGGGGAAAGAACGGAGGATTCTAGCATGTTATGTTGGAGAGGGGCTGTCAGCCTGGAGGTGGATTTCCTTGGCTTTTATCAGCTGGAGCTGCCACCCTGTCATTATTTAAAGGTGGATTTGGATGTGATTAATTCTCAGAGAGGCCAGAGAGTTTCTCGATATGGATTTGCTGGAGAGGAAAGCCCAGGAGGCTTGGCAATGGAGATAAATCAGCAATGCGAGTCTGGGTTATACATGCCAGCTGTCAGGGTTTGGTCCCCAACCTCTATGGGCTGGGCCTTTTGTCCCCGAGCCATTAACAATCTGCAGGCTGTGGAATTTGGGGTGGATTGACAATAATTCCAGCTCCCTCAATAAAACTCTCAGGTGATCCAGGGCTTAAGCAAGGCAGTCTTGTGGGATTTAGGCCAGGTCTACATATGGAGCAGAATGAGACGGTTGGACCCTGAGGGGATGGTATGGTCTCTCCCATTTTAGATCCAGTTGGAGAGGGGTGGTGTGAGATACAAATTTTGAAAAGTCCTGTGAGGTTTTTTTTTAAAGAGGCTAAAAGTTAGAAATGGCCATTGGTATCTGCTGGGCTTCAGTTCTAGCCCACCCACCCCCTGGATACCAAAATCCTTGGATGCTGAAGTTCCTTTATATACAATGGAATAGTAGAATGGTGCCCTTTTTATACAGTGGCAAAATCAAGGTTTGCTTTATAAAACTGTGTGTGCATGTGTGAATAGTTTCAAGCCATGAATGGCTGAATCCATGCATGCAGAATCTGTGGATACAGCGGATGGATTGTATATCACAGAGAAAGACTAGCTCAGGAATTTTCTTGTTTTATTTGGATTGGCATAGGTGCTTGCTTTTTTAATAAGGGAGAACCATCACCACTTTCTAGGTTTTCTAGATCTCAGGGCCTGACCCCCTTTTCTGGCCCTCAGGACAGGAGGGAGGAACCTCAGTGCAAAGGTACTGACTTGAAAAAAAAATGTGTGTAAACATTTTCTTCATTTGTTTGAGATGGTGATGGTATATTTTAGATAACTGTGGTAGATGCTTAATGCATCATGATTAAGGACAACATTAGGGCCCACCATCTGTGACATCACAAGAGGTAGTTTCTTGGGCTTACATTTTAGCCTCAAAGTCCCATGGCCTGGGATTGTCTAGATTTGGAAACTTTAGAGGTAGGACAGACCATTCTGTCATTCTAGCAACATATTATGGCATTATTCTTCAACTCTATCCATCCTTAAGCTAGGGCAGTGGTTTTTAAACTTTTCTTCACCAGAGATCTCCTTTATATATCTTTTGTTGTCATGCCCCAAAAGACAACTCAGGATTTAAAACCGTTCTTCTTCTTCTTCTTCTTCTTCTTCTTCTTCTTCTTCTTATTATTATTATTATTATTATTATTATTATTATTATTATTTCTTACCTGCCTCTCACCAAGACCTGAGGCAGGGTACAACATAGATTACAGCACATAAAAACATTTTAACACATTAAGTTAAAACACATGAACCTAGGACACATTAAAATCATCCAACATAAAATTAAAAATATACCAGTTGAACATTCATAGTTTAAAATCAACTGGGTAGGCTGGTCAGTAGAGATAGGTCTTTAATACTGTTCTAAATTCAGTATTCAGCTGCTGAGTCTCTCCTGCCAGGTCATTCCACAGTTTAGGGGTGGCCAATGGACATGTCCTTTGGGTGACAGTTGCCGGTCTAGTCCTGGTTGGTTAAAGTAAGTGTCCTCTAGAGGACCTGAATGTATGGGGCAGATTATATGGGAGAAGGTAATCCCATACATTATCTGGACCTAACCCATGTAAGCCTTGAAAGGTAATAACCAACACTTTATACTTTGTCCAAAATAATAATACCTGAACACTGAACCATTAGTAATTACATCATCTATTAAACCTTCCCTCAGAGCTGAAGTGGATTGAAAATCAATGCATAGGCCCAGCCAGCATATACAATAACGTGCCACTCTGCTGTGGGGAGGACATGGGCTGAGCCTTCGTGGACCCACTTTGAGGACATTTTGGCCCTTTGAGGGTCTGCGGACCACAGGTTAAGAAGCACTGAGCTAGGGAGTTATCAGGCACTGCATATGCTCCATAGTTACATGGTGGAGAGTAGGGAATGTGAAGGCATAACATGAGCAATGAAGCAGAAGACCATGAAATTACTTGAAGCCACAGAAGAATATTTTCAGTCCCAACTTCAATATTTTAAGAACCAGTGCTGGGAAATGTTACTTGTTTTATACTACATCTCCATGACGTTCCTCACCTCTGGGGGTTTCTCGGAGTTATAATTCAAACAAGTATTTTTTCCAAAGATTGTCAATAATGTCCTCTCCAGGTCTGGATATGCAGATGGTTACCTCCCAATGTGGTGTATAACCTTTCTGCTATCTTCTACTAGTGAAGGTTTATGCAGAACCATTTTCTCTTGCCAAGGATGTAGCCCTGCATCTGTCTGCCAATTGCAAAGCCAGACTTCTATACAACTTCAGCATAGTGTAAACATATTCTCAGGCATTTCACAGATGAAAACCAGGACACATGTGGCCAAGCAGGCAGAGTTTATTCAAGATGCCAAAAAGTTTTTAATGAGGAAGAACACACAAGCAAGGAGAGGCTGCAGTGGTTTGCTTTTGCCTGAACCTTCTCGGAATCACAAAATTCCACCCTCTTCTCTCCTGGGTCATTTAAATGCAGCTTAAAATGTGGGACAAGAGAAAATTAATATGGATTGCTTCTGCTAAATCAGGAAAGTTGGCAGGTGTAGTGTAAATGTGCATGTGTAATATACACACGTATACATCAGTGTGGTTATACTGGATCTCACAGTTGCACAACAGTTGTGCACAACCAGTTGTGCAACAGGCATCACAAGGCTGAGCTCACCTGTTAGGCAACAGTCAATGAGCTTGATAGGTTTTCGATCCATTTGTTTGCACGTTTTGTTTTGTTTGAGGAGTTAAATTGCCTTAAAGTGTTTTAAAGTGGTTGAATGGTCTTGATTGCTTAAAAGCAATTTCATTGATTCCACCCTACCATGAGATCTGCAAATAAAGGAAAGGTAAGAAATACTTTGAATAGCCAAATAAATAAATAAATGACAACTTCTAGAAGTACACTGAAGAAAAGTCACAAACATCAAGGACTTTAGTGCCAGGTGATTTGTATTATTAGGATTGACAGTATATTATATTTTTATACATATTTCTAATTTTTTATTGTAAAATCTTTTAACTGGTTTTATCTGTGAGCTGCCTTGCATCCCTTTCTGGAAGAAAGGTGGCATAGAAATAAAATGGATAAGAATAAAATAAATGTATTAAGCCATTTGTTGTCGTTGTGTGCCTCCAAGTTGTTTCTGACAAATGGTGACCCTATCATGAAGTTTTCTTGGCAAGGTTTTTCAGAGGAAGTTTGCTTTTGTTATCCTTTGAAACTGAGAGAGTGTGACATGCCCAAGGCCACCAAGTGGGTTTACATGGCCAAGCTGGGATTCGAACCCTGATGTTCAGAGTCCTAGTCCAACACTCAAACCACTACATCACAAGGAATGACTAAATGCATAGATCCTAAGCTAACTTGCTCAAGTAGTCAATATAATGCATATTTTATTGTTTTGCTAGTCACTTATTTATTTATTTATTTGTTAGAAGTAACAATTGGATAAAATAAAATAGGAAAAGAGTGGCCTTCATTGGAGAGCCAACATGGTACAGTGGTTTGAGCATTGCACTGCAACTCTGAAGATCAGGGTTTGATTCCCCACTTGGCTATGGAAATCCATTGGATGCATCACACACTCTCAGCCCCAGCAAACCCTGTGGCAGGGTCAGCGTAAGTTGGAAACAACCTGAAGGCACACAACAACAACAAAAATCTTCCTTAATTTTGTGCTTGACCCACATGTTCTTGATCATTTTCATTTTATGGTGGCCCATTCCACAATATAGTTTCACAATGCTGTATATCTAAGCACAGTGCAGCTAGACCAGCTGTAATTGGTAGTTTTAATCCAAATCACTAGAGAGTTTCCACAGATTGATTAATAACCTCGGAATAAAAGTCATCATTTCATACCCGAGGAAGAAATCTAGCAGCCTCCTGGAAAAAAAAAGGTCAAATGCTTTGAACAGAGAGGAGGGCAGTGATTTTTTAAGGAAATGGTATCAAATTACCACAAAACTGCACAGTGTGTATTGTTGTAATTTGCAAAAAAATTGAAAAAGTAGGTCAGCAACTTCATGCTTTCTGTACTTCAGCACAATCGTTTAATGTTAGCACTATTCTAAATGAAGCGAACCTTGACCAAATAAAATAGAGGTAACAAAGCTCTCTTTGATGGACTGGTAATCTTGTAATCTAGAGCAGGCCTGTACAAGTTGTGACTGGCCAAGCCAAAGGAAGCCTCCTAGTCATATATTATGGCCTGCCAGGTATTTGGCAATCCTGGGCATTTTGCAAAAGCAAGAGGTTTGCCAAGCCACCCTGGGCTTTCATATTTTTGGCCAGTAAAAAAAAATGAAGCATTCAAGATAAGAGGAGAAAACCAGAAGATGTCTTCTAGCACTTTAAAGGCTAACAAATGTTTTCACAGCCTAAGTTTGCATCAATTGCGCCCCATTTCATTAGATGCTTGGTGTTGCTTCATTTGGCAGAGTATCAGCCAAATGTTTGAGTGGATGGATGTGGCAGGCAATTAATGGTGAAAGAGAGGACTAAAATTATTAATATCTTAACAGTCGCCATTGATATACAGCATCTGGGTGATAACACAGACATATTTATATTGATGAGCTGATTGATGAACAATGTGGTATGATAAAAAGAAGCATGGTGTAGTGATAGATTATGATTCTGTAGACCAAGGCTCAAATCCCTCCTTGGCCATGAAAACCTGCTTGATGACCTTGGGCAAATTACACTCTCTCAGCCTCAGAGGAAGTCAAAAGCAAAGCCCTTCACAACTAATTTTGCCAGAAAAGTTAGTTACCATAACTCAGAAACAGCTTGAAGAAACACAACAACTACTTTAATCCCAGAAATAAGAGCTGGACCTCTTGATGGATTTGTTCTTTAGCTGTTTTGTGTTGGAATCTGATGTCAGCTCCATCTGTACAGTTTGTTTGTTTGTGCATAAGTGACCCACATCTTATGTGAATAACAGAAATTCAAAGGCAGATTCTAAGAATTCATCAAGACATGATCTAGACACTATACATCTATTGATGCAGCCTAAAGTTGCTTTGGCCTTTTTAGCTGCCTCATCACACTGTTGACTCATGTTCAATTTCTGGCCTACTCGGACTCCTTGATCCCTTTCACATGCACACTCCTTCTTCAGATTACCTTTTCTTGATAATCTGACTGTCATTTGCTCCCCAAACACAAGGTCCAGTTTCTCTGCACTTAAAGGGAATGGGAAAGAGGAGCAGGAAAGAAAAGGAATGGACCTCCAACCTACCACCTTGGCTCAACAGTTTCTCAGAACTAGACTTCTTGGATTGAAGATCAGACTGATTCAGCCCTTCATAACTATCAAATACACTGGCTAATACATTGTAAAATACTTAGAGAGTGCCTAGCACTAAAAAGCAGTATAGAAATGTAAGTGCTACTGGTATTGCTACAACTGTCAAAGCCTTCTAAACAATCCAGTTGAGCAGGCCTGGAAAAAACAGAATATGATGCAAGAAGCCAACTACCGTCTCTAACCAGGAACAAAATGGCCAAACACTTATGCACTCCAATTGTCTTGATTTGGCAGGGAGAGTCCCAATTAATTCTCACTTTTTCAAAAGTTTTAAAGGCCCCATGTCTCCCTCCTCTTCCCCCCATTTCCCCCCTTTGTTCTCAGTTTACTCCAGTTGCTGAAAACTGAGCTCAAAGTGCAAAAGTCATTTGCACTCCATTAATTCAGTAGAGGGGAGAGGAGAGGAATGGGCAGAATCTTGCCCTCCCCAGTAGGTTAAGGCAAAAGCAACCTGCTGTAGCCTCTTTTAACTGGTCTGTTCTTCTTGTTTTATAATTTTCTACCACCTTGACCACACTCAGATGTTGCTGAGCCACAAGTGTCCTGGTTTTCATCTGTAAAATGATGGAGGAGATGAGCACCTGAAAAGCCATTCTTTGGGGTGTATTAGTCAGTGCAGCCTTACATGCTGGTTGTGTTGACCCAATGTCAGGTCTGTTCCACATACTTCTCTTGAAGATGCTGTTTAGACTTGAATGGACAAGAAAGAGGAGGCTGAGAACAAGGTAAGACAGTTCCCAGTACAGTAGTTTAATTGTAAAGCTCTATTTTCCTACCTTCCCTCTTTCTCGTCTCCGTCCTGTTCTCTCCTCCCTTTCCACATTCTTTTGGCTGAGATTGCCTCTCTCCTGTACTAACTAATGTGGAGGCAACAACAAGGAGGCTTCACCAGTCCAAAAGTGTCTCCTTGACTAACCTCCTGCATTGCGTGTTGCTCACCCACACAAGCACCACTTTCCTTTGTGTTTTTATCAATGTGAGTTTCCTGGAATGTTTGGGTGCCACTCTGCCCTGCTGCCACCCAGAATTCTTTCTCTTTTCTCTTTCAGTTCTCAGTGCTTATAACCACACATATTTTCTGAGGGAAAGTAGATCATGTGTTTCTCCTCAGCCACCCCCAACCTGTGTAACTTTGGAGCATATTTCTAGAAGAAACAAACTTACAGATTGTTACACACACACACACACACACACACACACAACCTACATGATTAAAGCTTTTCTGCCATTGCTTCCATCAAGATACAAAACTGTATCACTGATTTCTTGCCTTGCACATATTAAATTTCCCGAGAAACACGGGTCATAGCAGAATCACTGTCTTCTAATGCATTACCAGAACCAGCCCTACCATTACGTATTATGCAGCAGTCAGCTGAGGCAAGAGATCTGGGGTATTCTGAAAGGACAGTCAATTGTTAGTCATCTGATGTGTTTATATTTAGGTTTCCAGGTCAGCAGCATGTTATTCCCTGTAATTTGGGGACCAAAACCAGAGACCAGGGGCTTGTTTACACTAGCCAGAATATCAGGGCTGCCAGAACTGTCCCAAATTCCCCACATTACCTCTGTACTTCATAGCGATGCCAGGTGGCTGTCTACACATGTGTCCCTGCTGAGTTGCTTGGAGCTGCCACTGCTGGCACAATTAATTCCTGGCTGGGTGCCTTGTTGTGGCATCAGAGGGAGCAACTCATGCCAGCAGTAGTGGCATCAGGCAATCGAGTGGGAATGTGTGTGTAGACAGCCGCACAATATCACTATATAGTGCTATGGGTTTTCCTTGCAAAATCTAGATTATTTTAAACCAATTTAAGGGAGGAATGGGCCAGATACAGTGCATAACTGGCTTCATATTGCTCAGAGTCCACACTCAAATCGGGGCTTTGGCTTTGCACTGTGAGAGCAGGGGGAAACTGCTTCCTTTGGCCCATGTAGACCTGCCCCAGGAGGAGGATCTTTGTGATGGGGCAGGCTGGCTAGAACTAGGTCATCTGATTGTAGACAGGGCCATGTCCACATGCTTTCTAAATCAGACTTCCACCATACCAGGGTTCTCCAATTGTGTTGAACTATAGCTCCTATCATCTCTAGCAAACATGACATGCTAAATGATTCTTCAAAGTTTAGATTTTCTGGCTGGATTGAATGAAATTTCAAGGCAAGCACGAGGTGATGTATTCCTCAAAAGGTTAAGACTACTAGTTTTTCCACAGCCAAGTCAACAGTTTCCTAGAGATCTTGGCCACCCAAGGCAAGTTAGGAATTGTCACTATTGCAAAGTCTTCTGTGCAGAAAAACTGGGAACAGTCTTTGAAGGATCCTGTTATTTCCACATTTAGCTACAGCAACCATCAGCAAAAGGAAGCCTGAAATCAGGCTTAGGCAGGTGCTTCCTAAGCATGCTTCTTTTGTTTATTGTCTTGAGGAGAGCAGAAATAAGTTGTATCTGCTACACCCAAGACAGGCCCTAATGCTTGTGACCCATCAAGCCAAGCACACTGCTCATGTTTGATGTCTCACCTGGGACTCAATAAATGAGTTTTGGTTCTTGCTTAGGAGTGCAAAAACAGAAATTACTAATGCCTGGAAGACTGCCATATAGGTTTTGCAGGTTGTGTGTGGCTTTGTGGGCCACATAGAGAGCAGTCCTTTAGTCAATGATGTTTTGATATCATGAAAAAGCCTGAAATGCACACATTTTTCAAGATGGATGAGAGATGAGGAATGACCTCATGCCAAACTGGGAACTTTCCCAATTCTCAAGGCCAATTCCTCAACAAATCTGATCAAATTTGCACTTTGGTTGGCATTAAATTGTTTTAACTGGTTTTCAGTTGTCTGACTTTAACTGATAAATGGGTTAAAATATTATTATTTTTTGTATTTTAACATTATTGTTATTGTTATTTATTTGATTTAAACTGAGCTTATTGTAAGCCACCCTGAAATCTTCAGAAAGTATGGCAGGATATAAATCTTTTAACATATATATACAGATGTGGTTTGGAACTTTAGAATCCATTACTTGAGGCTAAACTACCTACCTGTTAAATACACAGAGCATACTGAAGCTTCACCGTCTTATTACTTCCAGGAAAGCATTCAAGGACTAGCTTCCAGGACCAGTGAACTTGGGTTTCCTCAGAAGCAGGTTCTCACATTTACCTTCATCCCTTTAAAATGTTGGAGCTCACTGGAAGACATGGGGTGAGTGGAGTGAGGCTCAGCGGCAGGAGAAAGGAGAGGCCTCGGGTATTTTTAATTTTGTTTAAGAATATAAAATTGAAATTTAAAATTTTTATTTTTAAATTTTCTTACCAAATTTTCACTTTAACCACATGAATGTGTATAAATGTAAATATATTTATGCTGTATGTTTGATATTGTACTTTAAAAGTATAATGTTAACTTTGCTACTTATTTATGGCATCATTACATTCAGTGAGATACAATTTATGAGCAACATTAGTACAAAAAAGATGACTAAGGATTCTGTATAGTGTCGCATGGGAGGCGGTCAATGAGAAGGTGACACCATCAGTTACCGCACCGGGTGACGCCAATCTGGGGAACATTCTCTGCCCCCACATTACTCCAAAAGCATCAGAGCTGTATGCCTATGTGGAATTCCCCTTCACAACCCTCCAAGGCCACCCACCATACTTTTATCTGGAAAATAAAAATCAGAAGTGAAGTGATGTCATTTCTATTTTGCCACAATGCCACATCCTAGGGGGAAGGAGTATGAAAAATGCCCCCAACTCTCATGAATTTGTCTACCCCTGGGTTTAAAAACAGGAAAAACCTTCATGAGCACCAATGAATCCCCCCATATTTAGCCTCAGAGTGCTCCTTCAAAATTTAGACTAAAACCGGAACAGATTCACCACCCCATTGACATGGAAGCCACTGGCAATTTAAATTTCATGTACCCACACAATACTGGCCCAGTCCTTGTTTGCCAGGTGGAAATCTGCACTAATAGGAAAGTTTAAACACAGAGAGAAGGAGATTCAATGCACAATGGGTATTTAACGAAGCACATCATTAAGTACTCAGGTAGTTCAGCATACGTATTTGCTGAAGAGGACTATTCAAGCTACCTCCATGTCTTGCACCTCCATAGCTTACCAAGTACTGGCTGGTCTACACTAGGAGTAGGCAAAGTGTAGCCTGTGGACCACATGTGGTTTGCCAAACTGGTTCGCCAAAACCGAACCAATCTCCTATTTTTTAAACAAACAAACAAACTTCAGAATGATTTTCAGTCCATTTTTGCTCCCTCGACTACTGCAGAAATATAGGAAAACATCAAAAAAATATACTCCACCAGGTATGGGATTATTGAACCCTTGGTGGACTGAAATATATGACTGATTTTAAAAAAAGGAAGAAAGGAAGGAAAGGGATCGAAATGTGGCAGCACCTTTAAGACCTCATCTACATTTGCCAAAATACCCTGGGCTGCCTACAGAGTATTCTGACCCAGAGTTCCCCCCCAAATCCCCCCTAACTCGCTGCAGGTTTTTAGTGAATGACAGGCAGCTGCCTTCCCATGTGGTCCCTGTGCTCTGGCGGGCACTGCTAATGTGGGCACAAGTCCCTCTCAGGTCAGAACGAAGTACCCAGCCATGTTATCAGTGCTGGGCACCTCAATGTGTCCTCAGAGCGACTCGCACCCATGGAGTGACTTTGCAGGGATGCCCATAGGGGCCGTGTGAGAAGGGAGTCAGCCCTCATCACCACATTTTGCTCTGCATTTTCAGGAAAACCTGGAGTGAAAGTTAAGTCTTTTTAACGTGAGACAAGGGGTAAAAATTCAGAATAAGGTCCGGGCATTGTGAAAACAGCAAAGATCTGATTCAGGGTTTGGACCTATATTGTGCAAGCAGCATGCAGTGTACGGGCCAGAGGGGGAAGATTTTGGGTTTATAAGTAATGTAGGCAAGCCCTGATTAATGTAGACAAGCCCAAGATTAATTTAGTTTAGCGTAAATTTGTTATAATTTGATAAACAATCACCATTAAAACAAACAAACAAACTTTTTCATGGAAAGAAAACGCAATACAAAGAAGTTAAAGAAAAAGAAAGCAAACCCCCACTTTCTTTTAACTTTTACTCATCTTGCCTGAGGTTGAATACTCCAGCAAACTTGATGGGGGTAAAAATGGAATTGAAGTTATCTTCTTTACAATTCAAAGATCACTGAAATGCTGCCTTCTATTTTATCAGAGTTATTCACGCGGCCATCACTATAGGCTATTGTATCCTGACACAATAGATTTTAGCTTCATAACAACCCTGTGAGGTAAGACAAGTGCTATTCATATTTTACAAATGCGGAAGCGTAGGGAAGATTAAGTGTCTCACACAACAAGTGAATTACTGAGCATAACCTCTGACAAAGATGCTTTTAAACCCTTCATGTTTATGTACCCCTTTTAGCTCTCTGTTTTCAAGACACTCCTTTACAACTGGCAGTCTTATTCATGTGGAGTGTATTCAAGAAGTCTACTCTCTTCACACACACTGTATAGTTTACACACATTTAGTTTACTGGTTATCCTTTGATATGAAGCAGAGTAACCTCCAAGCTTATCACTGTTGCTGGGGCTATGTAGACATTCCCATGAGAACCCAGGAGCAAAAAAAAGAAGCACACAATTCAGTTCAGAAATCAGCTTCCAGAGAAGTTTAGCTTTCATTTGAGAAAGACATGTTTCTAGTCACTATGGTTGCAAAAATATACTTCAAAGAGCATTAGGGATGCCAATGACAGTAACCACAAGCCTGGTTGATAAGGGTGCTTCTACACCTTGCTATTGGCATCATCCCACCTTGCCAATGGCACAGGGGGTTCAGACTGCAGCAGGTGACACCCAAAGAGAGGATGACACCACTGCTCCTCAAGCATCTCCATTTTGGTGGAAATGAGCTGTGGCATTTGCTTGTGTCCCACTAAAAAGATGAAAAGATGGTGTGAGTGCAGTGAGGCTCAGTAGGAGAAGAAAGAAGAAGTCCCACATTTTCACTTCAACCACATGAAACTATGCATACAGTATGTAAATGCACCGAGGCTGTGCATATTATATGGTAATTTAAAGCTATACTTTTAATTTTGCTAACTGTTTGATGTTGCAGCTATTACTGTGACATTCAGTGATACGCAGGGATTATGGTTAATGGGTAACAGTAGTACAAAAGCCATTACTAATGATTCTGAATGGTGTGGTAAGGGAGGAGGTTAATGGTGACACCAACCCTAGTGATGCCACTGCACCTTACCATGTTCCCTGAAGTTGGCATCATTTGCTCACTCTTGTTGTTGTTGTTATTATTATTATTATTATTATTATTATTATTGTTTTATTTTCTTATATCCCATCTTTCTCACAATATAGGAACTCAAGGCTGCAAACAAGTATAAAATAATACAATTTAAAAACAATACAAAATATTAAAATACATAAATATTAAATTTAAAAAAAACAATTAAACAATTTTAAGGGTTAAAACAGTTATAAATTAAAATATAATATATTAAAATACAAATCATTAAAATTTCTATAGCCCAGGCATTAAAATCCCAGTCCTTCTCAGCTTAATAGGCCTGACTGCACAGGAACATTTTTCCCTGGCATCAGAAGGATAGTAAGGATGATGCCATCCTGGCCTCTCTAGGGAGGGAGTTCCAAAGCTTGGGAGCAGCCACTGAGAAGGCCCTCTCTCTTGTTCCTAGCAAACGCACCTGAGAAGATGGTGGGACAGAGAGAAGGACCTCTCCAGATGATCACAGTCCTCTGGTGGGCTCATATATGGAGATATGGTCCTTCAAATAGCCTGGATCCAAGCTATATAGGGCTTTATAGGTCAAAACCAGCACTTTGAATTGTGCCTGGAAATGGACTGGCAGCCAATGGAGCTGTTAGAACAAGGGAGGTGTATGCTCCCTGTAGCCAGCTCCAGTTAACAACCTGTCTGCAGCTCTTTGGACTAGCTGAAGTTTTTGAGCACTTTTCAAAGTCAGCCCAGCGTAGAGCACATTGCAGTAATCCAGACAGGATGCACCACCCTGGCCAGATCTGACTTCTCCAGAAATGGGGTATGAAGTATCCAGAGGCTGATGTCCCAAAGTGCTATATTCTAATGCTTCCTGTGTGACATTCCCATTTTTTAAAGGGCTGCTTTGTGGATGAATCTGGAAACAGAGTAACTGTCAGTCTTGAAGATAAATAACCTGTTTTAGTGTTGTATTCCTCCTAAATGGTGAATTTTTAAAAAACTCTGACAGTACTTTTAAATATGTCTTTGTCACTAAGGGACCAAGCAATGTCAGTGTCAAAAGGGACAGTACAGTATGTTACAGCAATTATGGCCAGGATGATCTGTATACTGGTAACCCTCAAGACTGGAATGCTCTAATGTGCCCTATATGGACTACTTTTGGGCTTGGTTCGGAGGCTGTGATGCATGCAAAAAGAAGCAGCCAGGCTGCTTATAAGATCCTCTACTGCTCATGTGTAACTTCTGTACTGAAAGATCTACTGTTGTTGTCTTCAAAAGGGTGACCAGATGTCTTCTTGTTCCAGAACTTGTCATATATTTTAACCTTTTGCCCAGGAGGTAATCCAAAATGCCCTCCATTTTGAGCATGACTAAGAAGCTCATTGAGTAATACATTTGCTGTTTCCCTTTGAGACATTTGTTTACTAGGTAGCCTGTTCTCACTGCAAAAAGGGTTTAGGGTGGATCCCTCTAAAGTTCTTCTTTCCTAGAAGCAGCAGCAGAAAAGACTTGTCCCCAGAGCTCAGGGCGTGTTTGTTTCTCAGAGGAGAAAAGAACAGCAAACCTGTTAGGCAATGGGCTGCTTGAGGATACTGTGAAAATGGTGAAAGGATCATTTCAGCACAATGGACAAATGAAAGGAATATTTAAATATAGATTCAGTCAATGGTTTGTGGTTAGTAAAGTACAGTTTTAAGCATTTGTCTTGCTCAGAGTTCTATAAGTACATTATATGCCAAAAAGTTATTTTAATGAAGATATATTCATCAGAAAAATATGGTTGAGGACCAGTGGCATCCCTGCCCAGGATGTCACTCCACGAGGAGGAACATCTGGGCAGGGCTCCCAGTGGGACTTCTGGGGTCACATGAAAACAGTATTATTGATGCCATAGGTTTTTAATGGCTTTCTTTCTTTCTTTCTTTCTTTCTTTCTTTCTTTGCATCTACATTTTAGAAACAATGCAGATTGACACCATTTTAACTGCCATGGCTTCATTCTACAAAATCCTGGGATTTACAGTTTTTGTGAGGCACCAGCATTCTTTGCTCCCTCCACATTCACTGGGATTCGGGGTGAAGGATCTCCGCGAATGTGGAAATACCACAAATAAAACACTATTATTTTTACCTGAGAGGACACCTCATTAGGAATCTCCAGGTCCACCAGTGCAACTCTAAAGGTCAACATCTGCCAAAGGTTGATCATATCATCATGCTGACCCACAAATGCCCAGAGAAGTGTTTTCTCTGGGAACTTCTAGGTTCTCCAGCACAACTCTATGGTCCACGTCCAGCAGAATTGCACTGGAAGACCTAGAGATTCCTAGAGAGAACGTATTTATCAAAACCACAAATAATCAAATAGGCAAAAGTCAAAGCCGCAAATGTCGAAGGCCAACCGTAAAACTACAGATCCACAGGGTTATATAGGATGGATCTACAGCACTTAAAGTGGTGTTAAACTGCATTATTTTTACAGTTTAGATGCACCCTTTCTTTGAACATTTTGAGTATTTTAAAAGGTTAAATGATATAGAAATGACAGACATGAATCCACACACACACACACCAGCTTCATTTGCAGTTCAGCCAAAATGCAGTGTGGACTGGCAAAGGGATGACCTCATGGCACAAAGAAAGTTTTCTGGAACAGCTGATTCTCCCACTGGCTGCCCTGTATTTCCCAATCACACTATTGTTACCTGTCCTGCTTTGCTCTTTCTTCTTCCATAGCTTTTTAAAAAATGGAGCTACCCTTAGGCTCAAAACGTTATTTCTTTTTATAAAAAAATAAAATCCAATTATGCAAATAAAATATAAAATGCCAGATGGTGGCATCTCTTGGAGTGTAATTAAAGGACTGATAGAGGAACCAAAAAATGAGAAAGCAAAGGACCAGTGTCAAAGATATATGGTTAAACATTGTTAAACATACTTAGCTTTCCAAGGGGAGTGTGCATCGCAAGGTTTTACAGCAAAGATACTGTTCTGTCAAGTACCATGTGGAAATTAGGTTTCATGTGCCATTTTTGAACAAGATCTCAGACCATGTAGTAGAATCATAGGTGTTTTCAAGCCTGGCTCCTGACCTGGTTTTAGAGTGAGATTGCCTTAATGGATGGCCTACATTAGGAAACAAATAATATGAATTAAGGAAGTTACTATTCATTCCCTTGGACCTCTCAGCAGCATTTTGTACCATTAGCCTTGATACCTATCCTTCTGGATGCCTTGTCAATAAGGGCCTGGCAGGCACTGGTTTAGAATACTTAGAGACTTTTAAAGATCCTTATGGGCCCAGGCAGATTTTCTGAGGCCCTTCCTGGGCTCAGAGTAGTGTATCAAAGTATTCAACTAAGACATATGGGAAATCCATGTTCTAATGCTTGCACAGCCATGAAACTTTGTCACTGACTCAAAGGGTGCATCTACACTGCAGAATTAGTGCAGTTTGACACCATTTTAACTGCCAAGGCGCATTGCTATAAAATTTCAGGATTTGTAGTATTGTGAGATATTGAGCCCTTCTCTGTCAGAGAGTTCTGAGACCAAAACAAACTACATATTTCAGGATTCCATAGGATGGAGCCAGGAGAGTTAAAGCAGTGTCAAACTGCATTAATTCTACAGTGTAGCAGAAGCCCTAGATGAAACTTCTGTAGTTGTGAGGACAGAATGGAGAGAAGGAACAGTATCAATGCACTATTTTGGGTTCCTTGGAAGGAAAAAGGAGGGCTATAAATAAATGTCTCACTATGGTTTAGGTTGGATTGCTTCCCATGGCCATAGCCATCTTACTCATGCTGTCACAACAAAGGACATTGCCACCAATAGTTTGTTCTGTGATCCCTTCCCCTTAGGTTTCTGAAACCCCTATAATGGGTTTTCTTTCTAACCTCACTGAATGATGATTTACAATTTAAGATGGAACTGGATGTTTAAGACACCCCACCAATGTGTCTCCTCCTCTCTTCTCTGCTCCGAGGAAATAAAACACATGCATCAAGTCAAGCCTCAACTTCGGTTCCTGGCATTTCCAGGCAGAGCCAAGAACAATTCTTGTGATAGCTACTTTAATATGATTGTGAGACACATGGCATCATTGCACTGTGCATAACTTCAGTAGCTGTTGGCTACAGGGGCATAACACTGCATGGTTTGATGTTACCATGTTGTGTTCAACTAGAGCTGCATCTACATTGCAGAATTAATGCAGTTGGATACCACTTTAACTGCCATGGCTCAGTTTTATGGAATTCTGAGATTTGTAGTTTTGTGAGATATTTAGCCTTCCCTGTCAGAGGGCTCTGGTGCCACCATGAACTACAAATCCCAGGATTCCATAGAATGGGGCCATGACAGTTAAAAGTGATATCAAACTGCTTTAAATCTGTAGTGTGGTAGCAACCTAGATTTTCTAAAGAAGATTTGAAAGAGATATTTTATTTCAATTTTGAAAAGTTCTAGCTGCTATTTTGGACCCCCAAATGACCCCAATGTAACTTGCTAGATTAAAAACTGATTTAATATGCTGTATCGTTTAACCACAATTCACATGAGATTGGGTTTATCCCCACCATGTTGTTATAAGTTAAATGAACAGATTATAAAGTACACTATGTGCAACATTTGTAGAAATTGGATGTGTTTATGGATAGAAAAAAGGCACCCATGTTGGATTCAGAATTAATTATCACCTCTTCCTTAAGTTAGTTGGCAGAGAACACAAAATCTTTATTAATTGCTTCCTTAACTCCTTCTTACCCAACAAACCTTTGGCATGTAGCCATCAACCACCAACTGTTCACTTTAAAATATGTCTGGCTTTTGCCTATGAAACATTGCTGAGCAAAGAGGAATGACAAAAAGAGAAAGAAGAAAAGAAAAGAAATATTGACCTAAATCCCATTGCAAGACCTTGCTAGAGTAGACCTATTAAATCCATTGCTAAATGGGAAATCCACACTTGTGGAAATCCCACTCAGTAAATGAGTTTATTTTATTTTATTTTAGCTTTGCTGGGATGAAATCAGTGTTGTTCTAAAATTATAAAGTGCACTATGACAAGAGAAATTATATACAGTGGACCCTCACCTTATGCGGGGATCCGTTCCGGATCCCTCTGCGTAAGGCGAATTCCAGCCTATGCTCAAGCTCCATTGTAATCAATGGGGCTTGTGCGCGGCGGGGCGTGGGGCGCAACGGGCACGCGTGCCCATGCAATTGAATTGGACGCGCCGCCCCTTCCGCCCTGTGCGCGCCCCATGGCTTGAGCGTGTATGCTCAAGCCGCGTAAAACGTGCCCCGTATGGCACGGGCACGCTGTATATGCAATGGTATGGTGCTATTGAAGAGTAGGCCCTCACCAGTACAGGCCATATACAAATAGGGTTGTCATAAGTCTGGACCGCCAAACCGGGACAAATGTAGGACAAAATTTTCAAATGTAGGGCACATTTTTTTCAGAAGCTGGCTCATTTCATCATCATCATCATCATCATCATCTTCATCACTATCCTCTTCCTCCTCCTCCTCGTCTTCCTCCTAGTCTTTCCTCCTTCCTTCCTTCATCCCTCCTTCCTCCCTCCTCCTCCTTCCTCCCTCCTTCCTTCCTTCCTCCCTCCTCCCTCCTTCCCCTCCCTCCTCCCTGCCCTCCCTCACTCCCTCCCGTCTTCCCTCCCTTCCGGCCCCATCCTCCTCCTCTGCCTCCCAGGCCCAAGCAGAGGAGGAGGTGGGTGGCTGCCTTGGCGCGCTCCCCCCCGCTCGCACGCCAAGGCAGCAGGCAGACAGCCTCCGCCTGGCGTGCCTCCGTGTGACTGTGCTAAGGGCTTGCCTTGGGCCCAGCAGGCGGAGGAAGAGGCAGAGGAGGAGGAGAAGGAGGTGCAAGTGGCCCCTTTCTCTTCTCCCCTCCGCCGCGGGGTGCCCTTGGGGCTTGAAGCCCCAGGGACACCCCTTTTCAGGCTGCGGGGAAGCAGCGTTTTGCTGCTTCCCCGCAGCCTGAAAAGCGGCAGATCGGGGCCTCAGCGGCTGCCGTTCTCACCACTGAGGCCCCGATACTCTGGGGAAAGGGGCGGGTCCAGACCGCCCCAAATGGGCGGTCTATAACCCGCCATAGATTGTATCACACACCTCCATGCCCAGACAGAAGGCATCCCTTACCGTGTCATGGCATACTTCTTGGCTCAGTAGGTCCTGGTTTATGATATGTTTCAAGAAAGTTTTACTTATGCACTTTCCCCACAATGGGACCTCTACTGTCAGAACCACTTAACAAATACAATAAGCTGAGCAGGCCAGGGGTGGCACTAGAGAGGTGTGGAAGGGAGGGTTCAGACTATACTGGGTGACATCCTAAGGGGTAAGTGACACCACTGTCCCCCAAATGTCTGCCTTTTGGCATAAATGGGCTGTGGCATACACCAACATTCCTTTAAAACCTTGCAGCTCAGTAGAAGAGAAAGTGTGAGTGGGGCAAGGCTCAGTGGGCAGAGAAAAGAGAGGCCTCTAGTTTTAATTTTTTTTTAATCTTAATTTTTTTAAAAAAATCACATCTTATCAAATTTACACTTTAGTCATATGAAACTACGTAAATGTAAATACATTTAGGCTATGCTTATGATACTGTAATTTAATGGTATATTTTTCATTTTTCTAGTTGTTTGTGTCACAGCTATTGCTTTTACATTCAGTGACATACAGGAATTAGAATTTGTGAGTAACATTAGTACAAAAAAAAAATAACTAAGGATTCTGTATGGTGTGGTATGGTATGGGAGGAGGTCACTGGTGTCATGGTGACACCATGAGTTACTGCGCTGCATGACACCAACCCTAGTGACACCACTGGATCAGGCCAGTACAATATATGTGCGTGTTTCTCAATGTTAAAGTCATAGGGTATACTATTTTTTTAAAAAGTACCGACATTTAAGTAAATAAACTGGGTAAGTCCATAATCTAACTTGCTTGCCCCAGTATGGTTCAAAATGAAAAATAAGGAAATTTTAAAAATGAAAGAATGAAAGGTGGACAAGGACAAGAACTTCAGCTCATATTATTACAGGGGGAAATAATATTAGAACACTTGAGGATGTTTCTTCTTGCAGTGTCAAAGTCATGTTGAGCTGTCAAAATCCCAGTGCAGTGTTATTACTATAGCTAAATTCAGTACTGAAATAAAACACCTTATTAGGTATACCTTCAACACATGAGTCTAAAAGCCTCTCTGAGGGGCTGAACAGACCACCCCTAAGAGGTGGCTTTGCACCACCTCTGGAAGTGCTAGGTTGTGGATGTGGCAACTGCACATCGTGCCACGTGGCACAATTCTGTGGTGCAAAAAGAAGCCACAAAAAGCAACTCCTTTTTGTGCCGTAAAAAGGGCTCACTAGCCACTGCCACTGTGGCTGTTCTTCAGTTCTTTGGAGCAGAATGTGTAAACTATGCCAAAGACATGGTGTGACACTGCCTAACATGTGGTGGAGTGTGCAGCTTCATGCCAGCGTGGGGGTGGAGTCGGGGCATGTGGTCACCACACCCCCACTCCACCTCTTTATACTGGTCTGTTGAGGCCCTGAGTTTCTCAGCTATGTTACATATGTTCACATAAGGAATGTGACACACAGTGGGTCCAATTGTTGGACCAGTCAGCCCTGTACTGACAACTACATTTCAGGGTTTCAGAAAGAAGTATTCTTCACCATCCAATGAAATCTTTTAAATCTGGAAATAATAGGCACTAAACTTTCAATCTTATTCTGCCACTGTGCTACAGTAACTCTTCTAAAAGAGTTTTTGCAGATGCAGTTTCTAGTATCAGGGTTGAGTGAGGCGACCACCTCAGGTTGTAGATGCTGAGATGAAGCAGCTGTTGTTTCTCTTAAGTTGACTCCATCAACATTTCCCTCTTTTGGAGACCAAAACTGTATGTGCCATATAGCCTGGTCTGTACTTGCTAAACCAGCCTGCTTTCCTTGGGTGTTGTGGAGAACACTATGCAACCAATGGTGGTGAATTAAAATTCAACTCTAGTTCATGCAATTCTGTAGGTATAATTGAGAGAAGGATCATCTTGCCTGTTGCCTCAAGCAGCCTTATGTCTTGTCTTGGCACCTTAACAAGGACTAACTTTTAGTTGTGTACACCAAATTCCAAAGTTTTCACTATAGACTATAAGATAGCACAACTCATATGCTGGAGATTTTAGCAGTATAACTCTAATCTCAGTCAACATTTTATAGCTTGTCAGATGGAACAGGGGCAAATGGTCAATTAGCAACTAGGTCCTTATATAGGCCTTATTCTGGCACACTTTCCTTCTACTCACCTGCTGGGAATATCTGGTTGAGGCTGGCCCATCTTTCCAAATTGTTCTTGTTGTGTGCCTTCAAGTCATTTCCAAGTTATAGCAGCCCTAAGGCAACCCTATCACAAGATTTTCTTGGCAAGATTTGTTCACAGGGTCATCCGCAGAGGCCGAGAGAGTGTGACTTGTCCAAGGTCATCCAATGGATTTCCATGGGTGAGCAGAGATTTGAACTCTTGCCTCCACAGTCGTAGTCCAATGCTCAAACCACTACACTATGCTGGCTCATGTGTTTCATAGAATCATGGCAATAGCATTTAATAGTGAACTCGGCACTCTTTAAGTAGTTTTACAATATGTAAACCAATTGCCCCCAAGAAGCTGGGTATTCATTTTACTGACCTATGAAAGGACGGAAGGCTAAGTAAACCTTGGAGCCCTGGGATCAAACTCACAACGTTGTGGCTCACAAGTACTAGCATTTAACCACTGTGTCCCCAGCACTCCTTCATAGAGTTGGAAGAGACCAGAAGAGACCAGTCCAACCCCCTGCCATGAAGGAATACAGAAACAAAGTCATAGGGTATACTATTAAAAAAAAGATTTCCCCAAGAAACTATGTAGTAAAAAGCTTTGTTTTTCTTAAATTGCTTTTAAACCCTCAGTTGTTGAAAAGAAGTGCGTTCACCTCAAAACTGGAGGAATGACATGTGTTCCAACAGGAGTGGGATCAAAGTAAATACAAATGATTTTATAGGTGTGGATCCAGCCTGAGTCACAGCAGCCCCCTGTAGTTTCAGAGAAAGGTCTTTCACATGATCACCTGTTACTTTATTCTTTTAAGCAGGGATACTGGGAGTTCCACCTGTGTCCCCTCACGTGCAAAAAATGGGCTCGATCACATTTTTGTGCCTCCTGAAATGCTATAAATGCAACACCCTAAACGTAACCACGTGTGTGAAAGACACATGAAATATTTTGTCTCCATGACATAAACAGGCTCAGCTTATCTCCTGCTGTGCTCCACAGAAGAGAACTGCATGTTAGGCATATATTCATTCTTCTGTGCCTCTCATGGTCATTCCTTCTTCATGGCCACTGAGAAGGTTTGAAGGCTGTTCCCATGTTGTTTCTTGTTGATTACCCAAGATAATATATACACGTTCTTATTGCCAAGAAACCATATTGTCCTTACCTTCAACAACGCTAACCTGTTTAGTTCCACTCAAAGGAAACCCAACCGATTAGGAGGTACAGAAATCTCATACTATTGGCACAACTGTGGCAGGTGGGCAGAATTCTTTCAAGTGTTCTCCTAATAGCTTTGTGCAAAAGAAATGCAAAGCAAGTCAGCTGGTATTTTTCCAAGTGATGAACAGGCAGAGAGAAAGAGAGAGAGAGAGAGAGATGGTTCTTATCATAAACTTCATCCTGTGCTTGGTATTATGCCCACATGGAACACAGTGCTGAAGAAATGATAGGAAATAATGTGTGTTTTTCTAGTCTGAAAACACCTATCATTGCCTCTGATTAAAACAATCCAGCTCCCAGTTTGGTACAGTCCTGACCACATACTGTACTAAACACATATTCCTACCCCTCCACTTAGGCTCCCAGTTTCAGAACTCAAACCCATTATTTCCCAAAGGTCGTTTAAACACCTTCAGTGAAACAACATAAAATTACCTCTGATGTGTGTTCTGAAATAGATCTCCCCTCCGCTTCTTGTTTTTCAAAATCTTGAGTTGCCAACAACCATGGCTGTGGGCAGTTTATGTGTCAAATGCACCACTGATGAGAGGTGTCTTTTAAAACATGCACACGTGCACACACAAAACATTTTTTGGACTGGTGACCTTAGAAGAGGATGAATAGACAGAAGCATTTACAAGAAGAAGTAGTCATCATGACTGTAAACCAGAAATGCCTTAGCAAAATAATGGAGACATTCACTAACAGCAAATGAAATGTGACCTTCTGGCTAGAAACCTGATAGCAACCCAATTGGAGAACTTCAGAAAATTGGATCAGCCTCAATAGGCACCAAGTAAACATAAGAAGTGCAACATAGTATTATTAAGCATAATGTACATTTAATGCATAATTTTACTGCAGTCAATTTCATGCTACTGCCTCAAATGAGTCTGGACCTCCTTCTGCTGGAGCAGTCCACCACCATCAACATCTCTTTAAAAAAGAATTGCAGGCTAGTAAACTATCAATGGCCCAATCTTTTCTTCATCCCATAATTTCTGCTTCATAAAGTTCCCAAGCTCCCAGAGTCTGTTGTGAGACCTCATACTTGTCCAACAAGCAGCTTTCAAAACACTGCACTGTTTTGGCAAGACTGGGTAAAACGTGCCCATAATGCATTACAAATAATGCATTACAAATAATCCGCTCTGAGAGCCTTTAGGGCTGAAGGGCGGGGTATACATACCATAAACAAACAAACAAACAAACAAACAAACAAACAAATAATGTTCCTGTAACATATTATTCTCAGCTCTTTCGCACTATAGAAATAAAGGAGTGTGACACCACTTTAACTGTCATGGCTCCTTCTTGTGGAATCCTGGGATCTATAGTTTGGTGAGGTGACGTATTTGGTGAGATATTCATCCTGATCTATCAGAGAGGTGTGGTGCCTCACAAAACTACGAATCCCAAGATTCTGTAGGATAGAGTTATGGCAGTTAAAGTGGTGCCAAATTACTTCATTTCTGCACTGTGGGTACATCCTTTGAGGCATAATGACATTGCTTTTTTTTATCTGACAAGTTACATTTACTCATTACTTGGTTGGAATGGTTAAAAAGTTTTCATGGGACATCTTGCTTTTGTGGAGCAACTGCAAGAATACTGTAGCAAAGTGCAGAGTACTAAGGCACAGGTTTTTTTTTAGTGTACATATGAGATACTAGCTGGCATCCTGCTAGTGACATAAAAAGGCATGTGTTGTACTATGAATGCAGAATTATTGTTTGGATAACACACAACAATGATATCCAGGTGAAGGCAACATAAAGAGAATTGCACACACAGGACCATTGTGCATGCGGCAGCACCTTAAAGTACACATGAGATTACACAGAGTACCATGTGAGTGTGCATTGCCTCTATGGCACATTGAAATTGAACAATGGGTTACAAGCCCTGAACATTGACCAACAATCCTCATGCATTGCACTACGTCAGTATTCAATGTTGGAATTGTATTATAAGAGTGTAACTGCAGTAGTGGATATGGTGGTTATGCTGAAGCAATGTAGGATCTCAGCCCCCCCCCCCCTATTGAACTTGAAACCGAATTGCAAAGTCCTCCTTTGCTCATTTAGTAGAAGAGGTATGATCATCAATCAGGTGTCCTGCTGATGGTGAAGAGGAGAGCTGGACCTTTTTTTGCTTCGTTTAACAGGAAGCTGCAGTTATTTCATCATGTTCAGATCCCAAAGAGGCACAAGTGTGTTGTTCAAAGGACAAATCCCTTTTAAAAAAATCCATCCAAATGAGGCAGAGGCAAAACAAGATGACAAAGCCTGAAGCCAGGCAGAGATGATTTATTTTAAGTGCATACATGCATCTTCAATAATGGTAGAGGGCAGGAATCACATTCCTAAACCTAGGAGATGGCTTGGCACATTTAAGGAATTATGAATGATCAAAATGCACTGTCTGTGCAATGTTTCCCTCTCCCTTTCCCTGCCAATCAAGTTATTGAAGGCGATAGTTGATTCAGGGGCATATTTAGAAAATGCAAAAGCCATGCAATTTTTCGCTTTAAAACAGAAGACATATGTTTCAATCATTCCTTTTCAGTCCTTAAAAGAAAAGAAGGGGGGGGGGGGGGAGAAAAGACCTAGAATGGCAGCCTGATCATGCGCATGAAAAAAACCAGCAGCTCACACACATGAGAGATACAGGAAAGAATAAGAGGCAAATAAAATATTTCAATGTCAGTCTTTTCAAGGAGCTGTAAACAGGAAGGAAACAGAAATGAAATATGCTGAAAGGGAGTTTGACAACTGTAGTGTTTCCATTTGAGGAAGAAAGAGACAGTGGTGACTCAGTTTGATTAACAATAGCTTCTTAACTCTCAGAGACACAGACTAGGTTAGAGTATCTGAGTAAGTAGGGTTGCGCTGACCATATTTTGTGAAAGAAGACTTCTCAGCAGATTCCTTCCATTCTGGACACCCAACTACAAGACAAAATATGTATATATGTCAAAGGACAGTATGATGGTAGTACAAGAAGGACTGAGGACTATATTTGATCCCACAGATGCTACTGGACCCCATTTCCCAGCCTTTCTCACACAAGGCCAAGCAAGCTGGGATTGTTGATGGAAGTTTCATTCGAGAAACATCCCCTATCGTTATTGTAAGAAGGCAGTGTTGTGTTTAGTCTGGGGAACGCATGAGTGGAAATCTCCGCTATCTTAAAGTCATGCATACAGCCTCACAAAAAGTCAACTGCAGAGAAGCAGAATTAGTGGTGGAACAGGTTGGAGGAAGTAGCTCCAGGATGAGAAAATGAGGATGAACTTTCAGGCACTCTGGGGGGCATTTTCAAAATGGTGGCCCAAAGAATAGTTGGATGACCCCATAGTCAAAATGTGAAGAATTTCTACTGGAGGACCATTAAGGAGAGACAGAATGATGTGTCAAGGCCAACATCTACATGTCAAGTCATGAGTGTTTACTTATCAAGTAAAGTGAGTTTCTGTATGTTAAACATAACCTGTAGTTGGAACTGTAAAAAGTTCTTGTGAGGATAAAAAGAGATTAATAGCATATATTCTGTTAATCTAAACTTCTTGGGTATAATATAACCCAGATGATTAAACAGAGAGTCTGTGAACATCTAGAAGGCAATGTCATAATCACAAAAAGTCAACACGGGTTTCAGAGAAAGAAGTCATGCCAGACAAATCTGATCTCTCTTTTTTTATATAAAATTACCAGCTTGGTAGATGAAGGGAATGATATGGATATAGTATATCTTGATTTCAGTAAGGCCTTTGACAAAGTTTCCCATGACATTCTTGCAAACAAGCTTGTAAAATCTGGGTTAGACAAGGTAACTGTCACATGGATTTGTAACTGGCTGAACCCAAAGGGTGCTCAACAATGGTTCCTTTTCATCCTGGAGAGAAGTGACCAGTGGGGTCCCACAGGGGTCTGTCCTGGGCCCAGTGCTATTCAACATCTTTATCAATGACTTGGAGGACAAAATTGGGGGCATACTTATCAAATTTGCAGATGACACCAAATTAGGAGTAATAGCTAATACCCCAGAGGACAGGATCAAAATTCAAAATGACCTGAACAGACTAGAAAGCTGGGCCAAAGCTAACAAAATGATATAACAGAAAAATGTAAGGTACTGCACTTAGGGTGAAAAAAATGAAATGCATGGATATAGGATGGGGGACACCTGGCTTAAGGAGACTACATGTGATCTAGGAGTCCAAGTAGACCACAAGTTGAACATGAGTCAACAGTTTGACGCGGCAGCTAAAAAGGCCAATGCAATTTTATGATGCATCAACAGAAGTATAGTGTCTAGATCAAGGGAAGTAATAGTTCCACTCTATTCTGCTCTGGTCAGGCCCCACCTGGAATATTGTGTCCAGTTCTGGGCACCACAATACAAAAAGAACATTGAGAAACTGGAGCCATGTGTCCAAAGGAGGGCGACTAAAATGGTGAAGGGTCTGGAAACCATGCCCTACAAGGAACAACTTAGGGACCTTGGGATGTTCAGCCTGAAGAAGAGAAGGTTAAGAGTTGATATGATATTTGAAACCTCCCCTGAATAAATCTTGCAAAACAAACGAACCTATGAAAGGTTTGCCATAAGTCAGAGTCAGCAGTATTAACAGCCTAAAACATCATCTTGTTTAACCATTTTTGTCACTGCTCTCCTTTCTGCTCTTTTTGCACTTGGATGTAACACAAGGAAGCAAAAGGAACTGAAAGCCATTTTCTCAAGCTCTGTCTTGCTAGCTGTTTGCCTCTTTCTAATGAAATTATTGATCATTTCTGTGTGCACTTAGACATCAAATATTGCTTCTTCTACCAATGTCTGAAAAATCCTCAGATGGCAATTTTCTTATTATGCTTGATTGGTAAAACTTAACTTTTAAAAGTTTTTGTGTGTGTTAAAACTAAGGGAATAATGGCAAGGTTCTTAACCATCAATTATAGGGCCAGTCTCTGAAACCCTTATTCCAAGGACTGCATCATCTGTATTGCTAGTGACTTCAAAAGGTGCTTTCTTCACTCACTGTTAGTACATTAATGGCTTCCTTGAGGGTCCAGTCAGGTGCTCAGTGAAATAAAAGAAAAGAAGTCCATTCTGTTCTAAGATATAGTTGGATAGAATCCTGTATTTACAAAAAGTAAATACAGTAAAACCATTCCATCTTAATATGCACAAATGAAAGATAGCATTTACATACCCAAACTACTTCAGAGGCTTTCACCAAGGTGGCCATATGCTTTACTTTGGAGAAGAATGTACTCCATCTGAAGGGTTAGAGGCAAACAGAAGATTTTACTCCAGGGTGAATGGTAGCTTCTAGAGTCAAAAGTACTGAAGGTAGGAAGAAATGATACTCTCCATCTTATAAGCTCATCATAGCCCCCTGCAGTTTCTATTTTTAAACAGATGCACATATATTTAATTCGTCAACTAGTTTGCCTCTCAGACCTATTGTTTTTCAGACTGAGGAGGCTGGATGTTGAATTATTGCCATGATTGCATCCTAGAGCTAATCAGGTCTGAATTCTCACTAGACACCAAGATGATTAAAATGAGGCTGTTGTACTTTGGAAATACCATGAAACTATGTGATGCACTGAAAAAAATGATAATGTAAAGTGGACGGAGGTAGGAAAAGAGGAAAGCCACACTACAGGTAAATCAATTCTATCAAGGAAACCATGGCTCAGAATTTGTAAGACCTGAGAAGAGCTGTTGATTTCTGGGGTTCTGGGAAGTCTCTCATTCATGGGGTCATCATGGGTTGAAATTGATTTGAAGGCAAATAATGACACATTCCCTGCAGACAGAGAAGTAGAATATCCATGAAAAGGTTAGGATAGGCATACTTATGTCATGCTTGCTTTCCATGTGGCAAACATCGGAACATGCAATCCCCTTTCTGTGCTTGCTTTCCATGGGACAAACATCTGAGTATGCAATCCATATTCTATCAGACATACTAAAGAACTTTTCATCATTTACTTGTGCATGTGTATATTTTCCATTTTAGACTGTTTTTTTTTTAAATTAGAGAAAAGGCTGTAAGGCTTCTAAGGAGTTTATCACAGGATGAATCCCATGCAGAAACTAGATTTAAAACAACCATGCAGGTTGTTTTTCACATGACATTTGGGGTTAACCCGAACAGAAAGTAGAAAAAACTTGCAAATGTCGATTGTTTTTCAGACGATGTTTGCATGAAAAAGAAATAATGCAAAAATAACCTGATGGGAAAGCTGGCATAAACCACTCTTTTTTACTTTTGGGGAAGTTTGGGTTATTTTCACGTTATTTCTTTTTTCCGCCAACACATCTGAAAAACAGCCCACATTTGCAGATGTTTAGGGAATCTAAAAATCCCATTTCTGCACAGAATTTGCCACTGTGAGCCTCCTTGTGATAAACTCCCAAGTATGGAGAGGCCTGGCACCAAATAGACATCCACCAGGTATAAACTGACAGAGCAACCATGCATGGTTTAGTCATGATCTGCATTGGTGAAGGGCTAGCCACATCAGTAAATCACAGCCCTTTCAGGAATACAGAGAAAAGGAGCAAGAGGTATAACATCCTATGTGCCAACCCAGTGGTTCCCAAACCATGTTTCTAGGGAACACAGGGATTTGTCAGAGATTAGCCAAAGAACTCTTTTCTGAAACTGAATTTATTTGCCACTATTACCATCCAATATGAACCCTTCAGGACTGCTGGGTATGTTCTGAAATGTACTTGAGGCACATATGATCATGCTAAGTCTCAATAGACGTGTCTGTTATCAGTGTGTACATCTCAATGAATAATCTGCAAAATGTAGCTCTTCCCTTGCATGCAGAACACTGGCATGCTATGAAGGAGAGTTTGGATTAGAACATTTCTTAATCTAATATTTTAGTATGTGTTGTGAATGGTTTGTTTTTAAAATAATAATAAAAAAGTTGTTCCCCTGCACAGGCATCCTGAAGTGACATGGCACAGGGAAAGCTTCAGCACATGCTACAACTGAGTGTTTATAAACCACATAACAGGACAGTATAATCAAATGCCCCTCATGACATCCGTGGACACCATAATTCTGCATTTCTACAATTTAATTACATGCCTGCCAAATATGCAGTGATTTCCATGTTGCTGTGAACACACAGACAGAATAGACTTCTGCACGAGATGGATGGAAAGACGCTTATCTTGCCAGTTCTAAAAATAACCAGCTCCAATACATAGGAGTCAAAAATGGTGATGCAGTGTTTGACACAGTACTCTTTAGAAGTTCTGCCATGTCAAACTTCTGTTTATTTATATCCCTGCTTTTATGCTATGTTCAATCCAAAATTCTAAGTACAGCTGGCCTGCCATATTTAACCCTTTCTTCCAATGGTTTAACCTATTGTTTCCCCTATCTTCTCTAAAGTTTTCCCCTTCCACAGTGTTAACATCTTGCTTAATAAGAAGAAAAAACAGCTCTAGTCAAACTTTTCCATTTTCCATTTCCTTCCCAAATCGGAGTGGGTATCTGGTGCTTAAGATATTCTAAAATGGCCTCGAGTTCCAGTCTTGGGGAAACGGGAAATGGAATAAATAAATCAATAAAGTGTTTGATTGATCCTGTCACTGCAGAACAGTGCAACTAACCAGCATAACCAATGGAGAGAAATTATGAGAGTTGACATCCTTTGAGATGTGGAAGGTCACAAATGAAGAACTCTCCCATGCAAATGCAACATTTCTCAGACATCCTTTCTTTTATCACTCCTCTAGTTCATCCAGAATCTACCACTTCCAAAATATATTCAGTTTCTAAAATGTGGCAAGGAGGAGGAAGCCATTGAGCCTTCTGTCATACTGCAAAATGGAAACATCTACCAGTTCCTCACCAGGACCTAAACTTGCTGCCTTGCAAGAAATCCATCATGGTGTATGGTTTGAGTGTTGGACTGGGACTCTGGGAGACCAATGAGTTTATAACACGGGAGGAATTTCTCTTAATTTTGAATGAAAAGAAAGTGGGGTCAGAATGCATTCACGTGAATTTGCTAGTTCAGCAAATTTACATGAATTCAAATTGTATTCGAACTGACTTCCCATTGCCCAAAAATAGCTTGTCATTGCCCAAAATTGTGTGTGGTAGTCTATCACGCAATAATGTGAAACCCCATGATTGTGTTCGGACTGACTTCCCATTGCCTGAAATTGCGTGTGGAAGTCTATCACGCAATAACATTAAACCCCATTATTGCGTTCAGATTACCATTGGATTATACTTCCAATTTCCCTTGTTTGATAAACTCCCTAGGGTTTGAATCTCCACTTTACCATGGAAACTCACTGGGTGACCTTGGTTTAACCATACTCTCTCAGCCTAAGAGGGAGGCAGTGGCAAACTTCCTCTGAATAAATCTTACCCAGAAAATTCTGATAGGTTTGTCATAAGTCAAAGTTGATTTTGAAGGCATGTAACAACAAATAATTATGGTTCTTTGGTTGGCTCTTCCATCCATGTGAGTCCTCAGGGCCAAACAGGTACAACATTAAATGAATCTTTGCATTTAGTATGTTCATTTTTAAAAAGCATATAGCATCCCGGCAAGGGGGGGGGGCAGAATGGCCCCTTCCTTGCTGTCTTTCCATCAGCAGGAAAACCCCATTTTATTTTGACAGGCTTTTAATAGAGAAAGTTTTTAAAGAATGGGCTAGGGGGTGCTATATTATTTTAAACTGTACTATTCTGAATAGCTTTTTAATCTTTTTAATTGTGTTTTTTACTTAGGGAACTGAAATATTTTAATATTGTGCCTAGTTATATTTTGTTTCAATGCTTATTTTTTGGTATGTTTTTAACTAAATTGCTCTTTTAAGCTGTAAGGAGCCTTGAGTCCCAATTCTGGGAGAAAGATGGGAGAAAAATAATTAACATTAATACTAATACTAATAATAAATTTCATAAAATAGCAAAAGATTTTTGTCCAAGTAGTGGATTTTCTCCACTCTCCTTCCCCAGGACACTACATGCATTTTAAGAAACATGCACATAAAATGGAAAATTGAATTCAGTTGGCCATCTCTAATGGTGCTGCTCCACAAGCAAATATAATATAGTGCTTATTTATACTTTACTCTGGACAAAGTACACAGGGAGGGGAGTCAGTGCAGTTTCCAGTTGTGCAACCAGTATACCTTCCAACTATCCTAATTTGGAAGGGACAGTTCCAATTAATCCTCTGCCATCCCACTTTCTGAGCTGCTTTTAAAATGTTGCTCCTTCTGGTAGGTTCAGGCTAAAGGAAATAGCTGTAGCTTCTCTTAGCATGTTTTTCCTCACTGATACCTTTTGCGATTTTGACCACACTTTGGTATTGCTTGGATACACAGGTCCTGGGTTCCATCTGTAAAAGAGTTTGAATTAGTTGCATAAGCAGTAGCACAACCAGAAGCGCTTGCTGTAAGGGTTTCAAGCAGAAGAATGCTGCCACTTGCTCAACTAGAATAAACTATGGAACCTGACTGATGCACACTTTCCCTTTGCTATTGCAAATTGGATTTACTCTAGAGACACACCTGGTTTGATTCCTCCTTCCTACACTTCCCAAACAGGAGTTAAATTTTCCTTGCTGCAACACAAGCTGGGATACACCTGGCTTGGGTTACTGGAGACTTGAAGATGAGTCCAGTCTTAATGGAATCCACAGATGCCAAAGCCAGGCTAGATATTTGGATGTGCTTTCTATCTCATGGAAAACCTGCTTTACATCCATTGAAGGCAGCAATCATTTTGTCTCATTTAACTAACCTTAAACAGGGCTCCACTTGTCATCTTCTGTTTCTGTTTTTCAACCAACCCACAATTTAATATTGACAAGTGCTCCTCTAGTAAACCGTTGGGTGGTCCTGTCCATACATCCCTCCTTTCAAACCTGTTTTTCTTTTATACTGTACTGTCTAACCTCTCAAGGCTCCCACTCTCCCACCCCCATCCATCTCACCCTTTGTATAATATGGATCGCATTTCTTTCTCATTACCGTAAACATTAAACCTCATTGGAGGGTCTGCAGAAAGACTACCAGAAGATTAGCAAGGGTTTTAGAAGGTGGTGGTGGGGAATACTTATTACAGCTTGACTTGGGGCCTGCCACTTGTGCTTACCTTATAGATATAGGGGAGAAATGTAAAAGCAGGCTTCACAGAAATGAAACAAACCAAGGGATAGACCTCACAAACCTCTTCAGAACTGTGGCACAGCATAGATCTGCGCTCCTATAATTGCTGGTATTTGCTTGAAAACCTCTCTAGGAGAGGGCAGGGGTGAGGGGGAAGGGAGCGCCTGTTTCTTTATAATCTAGTCTTGTAACGCATAGACCAGCCGTGGTGGTCTAGGCCAAGGCAGAACATTTGTGAGTTGCACAATAGCACAGCCTGGCCTGACTATTATCAGCTGCTGTTTTCTGGTTAGCTTTCCTTTTATTCAAGTACACAATGAAAGTCTTTATCACCCTTCAGTCATAGTGACTCTTGAGGAATACATCTGGTTTTCTCTTTCAGCAGCTCTGAAAAGGTCAGCCTGTTCATTTCTTATTCGGAGGACACCACATCTCTCTCTCGCCCCCCACCTCCCCACCCCTCCACACTCCTCTTGAACTGGAGAGAGAAAAAGAGAGAGGGAAAGAAAGAAAGAGGCCTACAGCTTTTCATTCTACCTTGTCTGTAATTAGACATGGTGTCACTCTAGAAATCTGCCCACTGAAACTCTGCCAAGTTCTTCCCCTTTTCTCCCTTCTTCTTCTTGAGAGGACACTGAAGCTGAAAAGGAACACAGGAGCATATTTCCATTCTATGTTTCAAAATCATAACCGTCACAACCCAGCTCCTTCGACCCAGCTTATTCATCCTCTTTTCACTGATGTTTCTAGAATGAGCTCCCTAACCCGCAACCTGCTCCCAACGGCAGCAGAAATAATTGGGCTCTTGCCATCTGTGCATAGAGAGAGAGAAGGGTGGAAATTATTTGGGTGAAAGCGAGGGGCAGCATGGTGTAGTGGTTTGAGTGTTGGACTATGACACTGGAGACCAGGGTTCAATTTGCTGCTCGGCCATGAAACCCATTGGTGACCTTGGGCAAGTCACATGCTCTCAGCCTCCGAAGAAGGCAATGGCAAACCTCTTCTGAACAAATCTTGCCAAGAAAACCCTGTGGTAGGGTTGTCATAAATTGGAAATTACTATATTGTTCTATGGTGACACTAAGGTGAACCTATCATAGGGTTTTCTTGGCAAGATTTGTTCAGAGGAGCGTTGCTATTGCTTTTCCCTGAGTTTGAGAACATGTGACTTGCCCAAGGTTACCCAGTAGGTTTCATGACCAAGCCAGGAATCAAACACTGGTCTCCCATGCTGGCTGCTCAACAACTATATATATGATTGTTGTTGTGTGCCTTCATCATTTTTGCTTTTAGTGATTCCTCAGGCAAACCTATGACAGGGTTTTCTTGGCAAGATTTGTTCAGATGGAGTTTGCCTTTGCCCATCCTCTGAGGCTGAGAAAGTGACACACGCGCACACACACTTCATTGCCGTTAAACATTCTTCACACACACTCTTAACACAATAACCAGGGTGCCCAGGAGGACAGAGCAGATAGTGCCTGACAAATTATCTTTCTCAAGGCAGGCAAACAGAGGCTTGAACTCAAGCACTCAAGCAGGCATGAATTTGGTTACACATTTTTGCACCCCAACACAAAAATCCAGGCCCTTGGATACAGACGTCAGTAGAGCACTGTCAAAACGCAGCTTCTTGGCTCCATAAGTTGCTTTTCTAGACAGTCATCACTGCTGACTGCCAAATGGACATGGGTGTTGAAGCAATGGCTGGGAAAACATTCAAAGATTACCATATTGCCACTGCTGTTGGTTTGGTTTTGTGGCCATCTTGCACGTCATCAGCTTGCTAGATGTCTCTTGAAGAATGATATAGAAGGCAAAATTTCACCAGACGTAGCTTTTCCCTTCATTAGAAGTACCATTTTGATGTGTTGGAGATATATATATTCCATGAATTTGGCACTAGGGTGATTGTTTCCTCCTCAGGAGCTACCATGGCAATGATCTACAATGCAGAGATAATGCACATTGAAACCACTGTAACTGTTGTGGCTACATCTTATGGAATCCTGGGATTTGTGGTTTGTAGTGGCACCAGAGGTCCCTGAGAGAGAAGGCTAAATAGCTCACAAAACTATACGCCCCAGAATTTCACAGCAGTGAGTAATGACAGTTAAATCAGGGTCAAACTGCATTAATTTAGCAGTCCAGATAAGGCCTATGTTTTCTAATGTATATCCCACCCTTGTATATGTATATGAGCCAGCTTGGCATAGTGGATTGAGTGCTCGACTATGACTCTGGAGACTAGGGTTTGATTCCCAGCTTGACCATGAAACTCACTGGGTGACCTTGGCCAAGTCACATTCTCTCAGCCTCCTATGAACAAAACTTGCCAAGAAAAATCCCATGATAGGTTTGCCTTAGGGTTGCCATAAGTTGAAAATGACTTGAAGGCGCACAACAACAAAAACATATCCCACCCTTTCTTCAAACAGTTCAGAACAATATATAGAGTATATAGCTGTTCCCTTTATTTGTCTGTTTATTTTTAGGTAAAGAAATTACACTGGGAGCCCTGGCACTCTAATTAATTACTCTTTAAAGCCATTTCCCAAGTTCTGAACTACTGGTCTGACCTGGTATAAGGCAATTTCACATGTTCTTAATATCTGAGAGCAAGTTTTTCTGTCAATCTGATCCTTGTAGATATAACGTTTGTGGTGGATCCATTCCCTGATTCAAGCCAGATTTAATAAAATGTTCTGGTTAAGTATAGGTCCATCCCTGATTTTCTATTAGGTATCTAGGCTGGAAAAGTTAGCAGAGATCCCACAGAAGATTGAAATCTGTACTCTTTATGCATGGGATGAGTTTTCATTATTACGCCAGGCTTCTAAAGACAACAATGGCTGCATCCACCCTGCAGAACTAAGTTGGTTTGACACCACTTTAACTGTGATGGCTCAGTGCTTTGGAATTCTGGGAATTGTAGTTTATCTTAGCAACAGAGCAGAATTCTGCTTAGTGATACCAGAAACAGGGCCTTTTGAGTAGTGGCATCTAAACTGGAATTTTACCAGCAGTCAATTGGGATGGGCACCTCTCTTTCCCTGACCTATGTGACTTTTAACAGAGGCCCTGCAAGCAGCAAAACAAAAATGCAGCTTTCCTTTTCCCTGCACTGCCATATTTCAAAAGTTATGCATGTTGAATATCTGCTAGTCATGCAGCGGATCAATCATAGAACCTGACAGGTTATTAAAAAATGAGACATTACCAATAGTGTCTGAAGGAAACGGGAATTGAATTAAGTTCAGCAAAATGTTAGCTAGACACTTCAAATTAATTTCTTCTGAGAGAACAAGTTAATATTCACCAGGATGCAGCCAAAAGGCACATTTGGTATAAAAGCTGCTGGTTTATTAACTCCCACTGCCAAGAACTCGTAAGATACAGTGGTCTGATTCTTGGATTCTTGAACCATATCCAGGGTTCTTCTCTCCTCCCCTCCCTCATATTATGCAGATGTTCTTTCTTTTTGTTATCTCTCTCAGTTTTCATTGAACTGCTGCAAAATATTATACAGCTGACATTGCTGTGGGAAAGAGCTTAAGTGAGACTTGCATGTTCTCCGTGGCAAATTGAGGACTATGTGCACAAAATATGAAGTCCCAGCAAGGCAGTATAACCTTGATGGACCACAAATGGAGAAGCTAAATAAGGTGGTTAAAATTTAGTGCAGTAGACGTAGACAATGCTGTTGAAGAACTTGAGAAGGGCAAGAAAATGACAACAATTTCAGTCATTGGCTAAACACATTCAAAGGCGTGGAAGAGAAGCGCTGTTTCTCACAAAATAACTGGAACAGAAGAGTGACTGAATTTACTCTTGCCTCATAATTCAGCTACTAAAAGGGCTAGAAACTTACTTTAAAATAAATAAATAAATAATAAAATATGGAATCTGGGCCAGATGATGTTCCAACCAGACACTGAGAAAGATGGCTAAAAATGAGTGAAACCCATCCAACCAGATGGTATGGTAACTGTGCATGTGTATGAAAAGCAGTATTGCCAACAAGCCTCGAAGATATTCCCTGGAATGTTTTACCAAAATCCAAAATCTCTGGAATTCCCCAATATTTATTATTATTATTCAGTCAAAATCACTGAAAAGAAATTAAATAAATTCCTCAGATTCCAGGAAATTCCCTGGAAATTGGTAACAGTGATGAGAAGGTGGATTGCTGAGGTGTTTAGGGTTTTGTAGGCAATAACAACAACATATTGAACATAACAAATCAGCCATCAATGCACTTCTTTCAGCGCAGATGTTATGTGTAAAATATCTAAATTAATCAATTTTATGATGCTATAATGTGAGAAAGTGCAGAAAGAGAGAAGGAATGTATTAGAGAGCTTATTTTTATTTATTTATTTATAATATACTGTACCATTTAATAAAACAAAACCTCGAATGGGTTTATGCACAAAATATCATAATGCCCACGACTGAAAGACATCTATAATGCAATATGAAAAGCAAAAGCAATAGAATAGATTAACTTAATAGTCAGTTTTAGGAGCCAAGGAAAGCTTGTATAAACAAATACACTTTCATGAGGCATTTATAACTTGTCATGGCTGAGATTCTACATCAATAAGACAGAGCATAAATTTGTGCTCATAGAGTTGTGTGGTGGTTGCTCAATGCCACCTCATTGCACAACCAAATTCACAGCCTTATATGCATGTGTCTCTGCATAGGCAATGAACATAACACACATCAGCGTGCAATGGGTGGTACATCTGTGCACAACCGTGCACAGAGATGCCTATTCAAAGCTCCACTTCTCCAACCTTGAACTGAATACGGCTATTCTGTATTCTACAAAAATACCCAGCCACATCTGCACAGGACCTTATGCATAAGACACCAACAGGATTCCAGCCCACATTTTTCGCCTTCTGGACTGCCCATGCTTGAATTCTCTACTATCAATTGCCATAAATTAACTCCTATCACATACAGCAATGAGTTCCAATTATATTTCTCAAAACCTAAACACTTCTGCATGCTAACAGTATTTTATGTCTCGTATTGCAAACTAGGCAAGATCTTGAAGTGTGAAGATGTATCATTGAATGCTGAAGATAGGATTGTTCATGCAGTTGTGTTTCCCATTTCTATGTATGATTGTGAAAGCTGGACAGTGAAGAAAACTGTTGGAAGAAAATCAACTCATTCAAAATGTGGTGCTGGAGAAAAATTCTGAACTGCTAAAAACAAACAAACAAATAAATGGGTTTGAGCATTAGCTCTGAAGACCAGGGTTAAAATCCCCACTTGGCCATGGAAACCAACTGGGTGACCTTGGGCAAGTCATAATTTCTCAGCCTCAAAGGAAGGCAAAGTCAAACCCTTTCTGGATGGGTCTTGCCAAAAAAAAAAAAAAAAACATGTGATAGGATTGCCTTAGTTGCCATAAGTTGGAAATGACTTGAAGGCACACAACAACAATGAAGAGCAAATCAAGCCAGATCTCTCCCTAATAATAATAATAATAATAATAATAATAATAATAATAATAAGTTTTATTTATATACCGCCCAATCACTGGGAATCCGAGCGGTTTACAACAGAGGGGATAATAGACAGTTCCCTGCCCTCAGGCTTATAATCTTAAAGACACAACACAAAAGGAGAAGGGAATGGTGAGGGGGGAGGGAATCAGGTCCAGTATTCTTCTCTCCCTCTGAGTCCTGGACCAAGGCAGATGGACCGGAGGGAGGGCTCTTCTTCTTCTTCAGGCTAGCCCTGATGGAGCTGGGCCAGCCTATTCTCTCCCTCACAGGCTGAAGGATGACAATTATGGAGAGAGGGGCCTCTTTCTTCAGGCTAGCCCCTGATGATGCTGGGCCAGCCTACTCTCTCCCTCAGAGGCCAAAAGATGACAGTTATGGAGGGAGGGGCCTCTTTCTTCAGACTAGCCCCTGATGGAACTGGGCCAGCCTACTCTCTCCCTAGAGGCCAAGAAGGCAAAATTGAAACTGATAAGCTTACTGCACAACCCCCAGGGATCACATTTGTCCCAAGCAGCAGTGGTGGCTAGTGGCTATCATTTCTGTGGGTTCTGTTCTGTATGTAGTTGCAAGGAGCTGTCCTGAATGGTGAACCTGGGAGTTGTAGTTAGAGAGAGCAATATTTCCAGGGTCTGCATTTTATGTAATACTTAAGAGCATTGGAGGGGGTGAAATTATTACTGTAGATACCCATGTATAAGTCTAGAAATTAGGTCAAAAAATGCCCCCCAAAACCTGAGTTGACTTATCCACAGGTCAATGTAAGTACTGTATCTTAACTCTTACTTAAAAGAAAGAACAATCTCCTGGTGAAAGGCAAGAGTATAATCTGTCCTGGAAGCACTGACCCCTTCTATTCTCTCATCCGTCCATCCTTAAGAATAAGCACAAAAAGTTACATCTGCTGGAAATTTGTAAGTTCTTTGACTTTGCTTTGCGTCATCCTTTAGATCCTTTGCTCTATGCCCCTAAGTTTTAACCTTGACATATCCAGGAGTTATAGCAAAATCCATAATTTTGGCTGCAAAACTTATCCTCGGCTTATACATGAAGTCAACTTATAGTTGAGTATATGCGGTATGTCCTTTTCTACCTTTTCTTTTAAAAGAAGATTGCAGTTCATTACTAAACAAGTAGTTATCTTTAGGATGGCAGCCTTAGGGTGTATTCTATCCACAATACAAGCTTATATTGATTTTATGGCAAGTTAATTATCTTGCAAGTGGTCCTGGGAATTGTAGGTTGGCAAGGGAAAACTGTCTTTGAGACCCTTACTCCCCTCACAGAATTACAATTCACCAATTTCTCTGAGAGGTGGGAATACACTTAAACCAGTTTAAGCCCATAGAGAGAAGACACACTGTTGGAACTTCAAAAAGACAAGAATCTGTGGGCCAAACAAGACCATGAGGGCTACAGGTGGCCTAATGGACTATGCATGTCGTCAGTCCTCAGTTTAAGGCTGCATTTCTTAGACGTGTGAGTAAAGGCAATGGAAATAACCAGAATATGTTTGCAAGAGGCCTTGGATGTTCAGACAGACTCTGAAAATGTTTCTGAACAATCTCGGGTAGACTGTCAAAGCATTATTTTTCAAAGGCGTTGGTTTTCAAAATTCTCACACTAGAACGGATGGACTGCTTTGTTGCTGTATGTAGAGGATTCTGGGACAGGTTGTAAGTCATGCTATTGATTCATGGGGGGGGGTTGGAGGAGGGCAGTGTCAGCTAGACCTGTTTGTTTGTTTATGGCATTTATATATCAGCTCTCAGCATGCCAGGGCACCAGAAGCAATGCACAATGGATAAAAAACATTTAAAAGAACATACAGAGAAAAACATGTAAAAACAAAGTAAAAATATTTTTTTAAAACCAACAGACAAGTTTCAAGAACCAAAGGCCACA
>NC_056523.1:210515421-210578851 GCF_019175285.1 Sceloporus undulatus
TGGAACAATGCCACTGTAGCTGCCTGGTTGGAAGTTCAGAAGAGATGGAGCTAGCCTACCTTCCTTTGGCAGGGAAGTCTACAGCTAGGGTGCTACAAAGAAAGCCCTATTACGTGTACATACCAATCTAGCCTTGGAATGTGTTAGGAGATGTAATAGGGCCTCCCTTGAGGATCTCAGATTTCAGGCAGGCCAATATGGAAGGTTTGAGTGTTGGACTACAACTCTAGAGACTAGGATTCAATTCCCCTCTTGGCCATCAACCCTACTGGGTGCCTTGGACAAGTCACAAGTTCTCAGCTCCAGGGAAAAGCAATGGCAAATCTTCTCTGAACAAAACATGCCAAGAAAATTCAATGATAGGTTCACTTTAGGGTTGTCATAAATCAGAAACAACTTGAAAGCACACAACAACAAGGAGTCTTCAAACTATTTAGGGTTTTGTAGGTCAAAACCATCAGGGGCTGGCCTGAAGAAGGAGGCTCCTCCCTCCCTAACTGTCATCGTTCGGCCTCTGAGGGAGAGAGAAGGCTGGCCCAGTTACCATTTTCAGGGCTGGCCTGAAGAAGGAGGCTCCTCCCTCCCTAACTGTCATCGTTCGGCCTCCTGAGGGAGAGAGAAGGCTGGCCCGTACCCTCAGGGGCTGGCCTGAAGAAGGAGGCTCCTCCCTCCTAAACTGTCATCGTTCGGCCTCTGAGGGGAGAGAAGGCGTGGCCCAGTACCATCAGGGGCTGGCCTGAAGACAGAGGCTCCTCCCTCCTAACTGTCATCGTTCGGCCTCTGAGGGAGAGAGAGGCTGGCCAGTCACCATCAGGGGCTGGCCTGAGACAGAGGCTCTCCCTCCCTAACTGTCTATCGTTCGGCCTTGAGGGAGAGAGAAGGCTGGCCCAGTACCATCAGGGGCTGGCCTGAAGACAGGAGGCTCTTCCTCCCTAACTGTCGTTCGGCTCTGAGGAGAGAGAAGGCTGGCCAGTACATCAGGCGGCTGGTGAAGAAGGAGGCTCCTCCCTCTAACTGTCATCGTTCGGCCTCTGAGGGGAGAGAAGGCTGGCCCAGTACCATCAGGGGTGGCCTGAAGACAGAGGCTCCTCCTCCCTAACCTCATCGTTCGGCCTCTGAGGGAGAGAGAAGGCTGGCCCAGTACCATCAGGGGCTGGCCTGAAGACAGAGGCTCCTCCTCCCTAACTGTCATCGTTCGGCCTCTGGGGAGAGAGAGGCGCCAGTACCATCAGGGGCTGCCTGAAGACGAGGGCTCCTCCCCTCCAACTGTCATCGTTCGGCCTCTGAGGGAGAGGAAGGCTGGCCCAGTACCATCAGGGGCTGCTGAAACAGAGGCTCCTCCCTCCCTAAATGTCATCGTTCGGCCTCGAGGGAGAGAGAGGCTGCGCCCGTACCATAAGGCCTGAAGACAGAGGCTCCTCCCTCCCTAACTGTCATCGTTCGGCCTCTGAGGGAGAGAGAAGGCTAGCCCAGTACCATCAGGGGCTGGCCTGAAGAAAGAGGCTCCTCCCTCCCTAACTGTCATCGTTCGGCCTCTGAGGGAGAGAGAAGGCTGGCCCAGTACCGTCAGGGGCTAGCCTGAAGAAAGAGGCTCCTCCCTCCCTAACTGCCCGCCCGCCCGCTTTCCACCTGGGCAGGAGCGTCCCAGAGAGACTCTTCCTTGCTGCCGGAGCGGCATTTCTCCAGGGGGAGAATCTGTAATCTGTACTGTACTGTATTTTCATTTTGTTTTGTAAACCGCCGTGATCATAGGAACGGCGGTATATAAATAAAATTTCAATCAATCAAAACCAGCATTTTGAACTTAACCTTGGAAGCAAACTGGAAGCCATTGTGGTAAGACCAGTGTTATAGGGTCTCTAAGATACACACCTGGCAACAGTCTGGTTGCTGCATTTTGCACTAGCAACAACTTCCAAACACTTTTCAAGAGCTGTTCCATGTAGAATACATTATGGTTGTCTAATCAGGAGATAAGTGAAGCTTGAGATTGAGCTGAATCCTCATTCTATAGTCTAATCAGCACTGTAGAAATGTAGAACTGTAGAAAGTTTGACACCCCTTTAACTGCCATGGCTCAATGCTATGGAATTGTAGTTTTCTGAGCTGTAGTTTTCTCTGTCAGAGAGCTCTGGTGCTACAACAAACTACAAATGCCAGGATTCCATAAGATGGGGTCGTGACAGCTAAAGTGGTGTCGAACTGCATTAATTCTGCAGTGCATTTGAGATTTGTGAACTGAGAAGACACTCAACTTTCCCTAAAGTGGAAAAGAAATCCAAGATGCCTGTTTTGGATATCTGCCCATTTTTGATCTTCCCACTGAGGAGCCCCTACTAGGAAAGATACCCAAAATGTACTCGGTTCATATTAGTAAGATGTGGAGGGGGCTGGAGGTGAGCTAACCATTGTATCAGTAGGCAATCCCCTCTTTTTAAAAAAAAGGTGGCCAGAAGACATCCTAGTAAAGAAACCAACAATCCTGGGCCTTAACTGGTTCATTTAATTCCTTTTTTCAAGAGTCCTCCCAGAAAAATGCTGAGTTTTAAATGTGCACAAGGAGATATTGCATCTAGCAATCCTGTTTTGAATAGACATGTGGACACACATACAGGCTCCCTGCTCTCCAGCTTTTATTTAAAAGGCTGTCACTCAACAACGAACAACCAGCAAAAACCAACTGAGGCGCGCCTCCTTTTGAAGCCGTATGATAATTTCTTCTGACATTGGCCTGTTTTATATTTACCATATTACCCTCAATGAGGATGGTTAGGAGGATGAGGATACGGATCTGAAGTAATGGCGGGAGCAGGGGGGGGGGAACACAGCAAGGTGTGTTATATGCAAAAAAGCATTGTCTCTTCTGACATATTTTTCTCTGCACGTCTGCCATCCCCCACCTTGTTGTGCTGATGAATTACATGAGATGAATATCAGAGATCTGGGTTTGAAATGGTGAGCGAAGGAGGCAGTAGCAGCAGCAGCAACAGCAGCAAAGCAGAGAGACATCTAATGTGGCTGAACCTCTATTGTTTCTATTTCGGGAGCGCATCGAGTGATTAGTTTGGGTAACAGTAACATCACATTACCTTCTACAGGCTGGAAATGTCTTTTAAGGCTGAAGCGAAGCTGAAGCCATGTGATGCGATGCTGTAGACAGAGCCAAGTGGAATACATCAAAGAGTGCCTTGATGCAGATGTTTCATGCAGAAGAAAATTAGGTCAGAGACCACTTCAATTTCAGCTTCTGCCAGCCTTGTTTGAGAGCTTCCAGTGAATTCCTAATGAATAGCTTCTAGGGCACTTTTCTCTCATTCAGTCACAAACTACCCTGGCCAGATGAGCCTCCCTTGTGGAATCTCTCTCTCTCTCTCTCTTTCTCTGTCAGATAAGAAAATCTGTTACTTGGTATTCTGAGGTTCCAGAATTCTTCCGACACACAACATATAACATCTGAGGTGGCGGAATCTATTGACATTCAGTGTATATGAATGCAGAGTGAAACGCAAGTAAAGAAAACACTAGGCTAACAACTTGCCTACACTCAGTGTCATGGCAGTGTCTTTTAGTCTTTCATCAAATGCGCATCCTTGAGAGAGGCTAGCTAGGTCTGAGCGGCCTCAGAATTCACCAGTGTTGAAATAAACCAGAAACAACCTCTCCCTCGCTTGCACACACCAACAAATCTCTTCAGATAAAAGACAGAAGGGACAGGGAGGAGGAGAAAGAAGAAGGGAAGTCTTGCTTGACAGAAATGAAGGAGCCTGACACTTTTCTTCTTCTATCTGATTTTGTAAACTTATTTCATATAAATATAGCCTTTCCCCATCAAGTTGTTTTCTTAGCGTTGGAAGAGTCCCCAAGGGCCATCCAGTCCAGCCCCCTGACAGGCAAGAATACACAACTATAGCACTCCTGAAAGATGCCCATCCAACCTCAGCTTAAAGACCTCCAAAGACAGGGACTCCACCACCATCAAGGGAATCTCTTTTAATCTTGAACAGCTCCTGGAGTAAAAAAAAATCTTCCTAATGTTAAAGTAGAATCTCTTTTCAGAAGAAAATTATGTCGGAGACCACTTCAATTTTAGCTTCTTTTCTTGTAATTTGAATCCACTGGTTTGTGTTCTAGTCTCTGGAGCAGCAGAAAACAACTTGGTTCCATCTTCTGCATTACATCCCTTCAAATATTTAAACATAGCCATTATGTTACCTTGGTCTTCTCTTATCCAACCCAGATATATGCAGTTGTTCCTTTTAAGGCTAGTTTTCCAGAACTTTTATAATCTTGGTCATTATTCTCTGGACAGCTTGTCAATATCTCTAAGATTCTATGATTTTCATCATCATATAATCATCACTAAGAACAAATGAACACCACCATCTTTGTCAAAAGGTATAGCAGAAGGGGGAGAAACTCCACTGTCCAAGGGCATAAACATTCAAACTTTTATGAGGTCGAAGGCTTTCATGGCCCGCATCCATAGATTTTTCGGGTTCTAGAACATGGTCACATAGCCCGAAAAATCCACAAAAATCCAAACTTTTCTCTATAGCCCCATGAGATTCTTCAGAGAGGAAATCTTTCCCCTACATCAACACAGAAGTTGTCATCTGCATCCTGTTATTATCTTTAAGGGAGAAAATACCACACTGTCTGATAGGAGATACACACATAGGGACAAACACAGAGATATGTGTGTGTGTGTGTGTGTGTGTGTACATAATAATAATAATAATAATAATAATAATAATAATAATAATAATTTATTTCTATACCGCCCTTCTAAAAATCAGGGCGGTGTACAGCAAGAAAATCCATACAATTAAACATATTAAAATACATTAAAACATTGCAATAAAAACAAGCAAACTCATGCCAGCTCAACCAGCTGATGACGGAGGGGTGAGAAAATATACCGGGGGATAGAGTCAGGGGTAAGCCCGCTCGAAAAGATATGTTTTCAACCCCTGTGTGTTGTGTGTTTGTATGTCTGTGTTGTGTGCCTTCAAGTAGTTTCCGACTTATGGTGACACCAAGGTGAACCTGTCATGGGGTTTTCTTGGCAAGATGAAAGAAGAGGCAGCTTGTCATTGCTGTCCCCTGAGGCTGAGAGCATGTGACTTGTCCAGGATCACCTAGTGGGTTTCATGGCAAAGTGGGAATCAAACCTTGGTCTCCAGAGTTGTAGTCCAACACTCAAACTACTACAACATGTTGGCTCAGAGTCACAGTCCGACATTCAAACCACTACATGATGCTGGCTCTCATACACAGAGATATCTATATCTATGTATCTATATATGTCTGCACAGAAGCTGATAATCCCATATTGCTCAAAAGTCAATAATATCATTTAGCTCAGTGATGTTTCCTTTTGTGTGGGAGTTTAATAAAACTGAAGCAAAGCACACAAAATTGTTTTCCTCTAGTACATAGTCCTGATGACTATTTGAGTACATTCAGCCTGCAATAATGGCATTTTAAGATTATAAATGTAGAGTTTAAAAACTTGCTATCAGTTTCCATCAGGTGACTCCAGTTCGTATATACCTCTAGTTAGATGTGTGTTGCAATGTGCTCAAGTGAGGCTTTTTCCAAGGTGACGTATGCGTAAAAGATTACAATTTTAATATCCTAACAATTAGCATCTCTGTGTTTATTGGAAATTTCTTCCAAGCCCAATCATTACCAGGTTGGCATTCTGTTGTTCAGCTCAATCGTATTCCTCACTGTAGCAGCAACATTTTCATATCAATTCCTAATGTGGCCTCCCATCACAAGGCAAGTGGAGATATCTGTTCACTTACCTTCTCATTTTTTCTGAAGTTGGCAGTTCCCCAGTGTCTCAGCAATAGTTCCTATCTTTTGATATTCAGAATTCATTTGCCTCCTTGCTGAGCTCAGGAAATCACAAAGCTTTTTTTTTTTCCTGCTTAAAAGATTAAAAGGCATGACTTTGCAGAACTAACATGGCTCTTTCCAAATCCACACCATCATTTAGATGGAAGGAAAATTGTGTTGTTCAACTTATTTTAAAAGAAGTGTCTTCTTTAAAATAGATTACCAGGAATGCACACCAGTCAGGATGGTGCTTTATATAGTGCCTTTATGATGGAAGATGACATTGACCTGAATAGGAAGAAGAACTGTAGGCATATCGCAACTGTGGGACAACAGAAGTGTAACTCTTTAGCTACCCAGGTCTTGGGTTCATAAGAACATGAGAAGAACCATGTTAAATCAAAGCCTAGGCCTGTCTAGTCCAGCATTCTGGTGTCAGAGTGGCCATATGTTGGCTTTGTGAAACCCAGAAGCAGGACATGCTCATGTTTCGCAGAAACAAGTATTCAGAAATGGACCACTTCTGATATTGGAAGTAATGCATCACAAACAGCACAATGTGTCCTTTTAAAGCCAAAGAATATGTCTCGGAGGTGAGTTCTTATGAGTTGAGGAGAATGTGGTCAAGATCTACAACGTAGAATTTTATGATGACTTAACTTCATCCCTGAAATGATATGCAGTTCTTCTTGTTAATTGCAACAATGCATATTGGGGTGTCTTATACCATGTCCCAGTGCCCAACAGGGACCCATAGCATCAGTAGGCCCATTGTACAGTGGAATCCATAGTGCTATGATGTTCTTTTCACAGTGGGATCCATAGTGCTTTGCACAATGAGACCCATTGAGCAATGGATCTGTTGCTGGCACCACTTGAAATGGTCCCAAAGATGTAGCTACATCTCTGCTCCCCTCCTGAAAATATGGATGTTGCACATGATCACAATTCACTTTTACATGCTCCTAACTCATAAAGTTTACAATGACATAAACACCGAACAGGACACTAGCATGTTGTTGTTTTTCTCACAGGAGAGTTGTTTCAGCCCCAGGATCACTTTGATCACTCCTTTCCATACTTTTCCCATTTCTACATGAAGCACTTGCTTCTGAAGTCAGAACGAGGTGCCACAACAAACTACATTTCTTAGAATTCCATACCATTGAACCTTGGCAGTTAAAGTGGTGTCAAACCAGATTATTTGTCCTCTGCGGATGCAGCCTCAGGCTTTGTCTGCAGTTCTCTACCAAAAGGCCTCCCCCCCGCCCCCGGTTCTTGTGGTGTCCTTGTTTGGACAATGCATGTCCCAAACCCTGGTTGTGGTGTGAGCAGTCCAGATGATTTCCAGCATGTTCTGCACAGAACCAGGGTATAACAGCCGTAAAATGGATTTTAAAGATCTGGAGCCCTCTGTTCCCATGCTGCTGTGGCAGTTGACACGGGCATTCTACTGAGCTTCCTGGTGCATCTACCACCATTGTGGGTCACTTGCTCTGAGGACAGAACGAGGCGCCCAGTCATGTGATTGAGGTGGGGTACCTCGTTCTGACTTTAGAAGCAAGTGACCAGATGCCCATGCAAATAAGGCCTCAGTTTTCCAGCTTAAAAAAAAAAATTAAAGGAGAAGAAGAAGGAGCCCTGGTGGCACAGTGGTTAAATGCCAATAGTGCAGCCACAAGGTTATGAGTTCAATCCCACCTATGGGCTCCAGGGTCGACTCAGTCTGGCATCCTTCCGAGGTCACTAAAATGAGTACCCAATTTGTTGGGGGCAATTAGCTTACACTTTGTCAACTGCTTAGGGAGTGCTTAAGTGCACTGATGAGTGGTATAGAAATGTAGCTGCTAAAAAGAAAGAAAAAAAGAAGAGTAAGAGTACATCGGTAGCTAACGAACTAAAAATAATTAAGTTATAGATTAGGTTGGAACTTCTTAAATTGCCAAAGGGGGGGGGCAACTTTAATAAATTGACCCCCCCCCAGCAAACATGATTGACTTAAGTTGGAACCTCAGTGTTAATGTTTCTCCAGAATTAGATTCTTGGGGAAGTTATTAATTAATTAAATGAGCTGAAGTGCTAGAGAGCCAAACATTGTACATTACCCAGTTGGTTCCTTATCCAAAGCATAGTTCTTTTGGATTTTTGAAAAATGACTTCTTGCTTTTTGTCACATCCACAGAGCTGGGGTTTAGGTCCCAAGTAATAAGGACAGCTTGGGTAGTCCTCTTGACATTCAAATGGTCTCCCTGTGTCTGACACCATGCACCACACAGAGGCTACTTATTTCTCACAGCAAACTGGGTGCCCAAACAGACAGGCCAAAAATAAAGCTGCTTCGGGTCACTTTAGAGGTAGGCTGTTTAAATGATGCATGCATCCTAAGAGGCTGGAAGCTGCGCCAAAGCCATGCTCCAGCCCTTTGGCGCACCTTCTGGCCTCTTAAGATGTGCATGTCCTTTAAACAGCATGCCTCCAAAGTGACCCAAAGCAGTTTTATTTTGGCCTGTTTGTTCGGACCCTGAATTTTGAAACTCTTGATGCTGGGTCTTTTGCTGTGATCCACATGGGAGTTGATACAGTTTAAAAAGTGGGAGGATCTTAAAGGATGGAAAGGGAAAGGGAAAAGAAAGCAATGTTTTTAATGGGGTGAATATATATATATATATATATATATATTCATTCATGAGGATGTTTGCTTCTCCTCAAACCTCCAAACAGGGACATGTGTTGGAAGAGGTAAAATAAAGGCTGGAATCTTTCACCTTTACTGTGGAATGGGTTCTAGCAAAGTCATATAAATGTAAACACCAAAGTAACATGAATATAATTGATAAAAATGTCCCCTCTCTCAATGTAAATGCAACTGAATTAGATTTGTTTAGTTTATTAATGATTAACTCAACATGTTAATCCTTTCCCAGTAAATTTCTCAATTATGAGGAAGAGGAAGCAGATGATAATGATAACAATAAAATAAAGCTATCCATGTAGCTCAGGGGAAGGCATAGGCAAACCACCTCTGGCAATAAATCTTGCAAAGAAAGCCCCATGATAGGTTCGCCTTAGGGTCACCATATGTCAGAAATGTCCTGAAGGCAGACAACAACAATGTAGAATGTCATCAAATATATGGAAATTATCCCCAGTTTATTGCACTGGTTTTCCCACATGGCTCTTCTGACTAGTTTGTTTGCTAGGCAGAAGTTGTAGGTGTGTGTTCAGTGCAATGAGCTCCTGGCCTCCAGGGTTCATGTTCACTCCCTTGGAGCCAAGATTTGTGACTTAGAAAAACTGAGCAAAGCAGAGAGGTTGGTGGAAGACAAAGCTGGATCCCAATCCCAATATGATAACTTCTCAGAAATTATAGGGAATTAGGACATCAGAGAAGGAGGCTTTTCTCTTAGGAAGAGGGAAATGATCCCTCGGAAAGGGCAAATGTGAGGAGCTTCTGGTGATGGGTTTTATTTATTATTTATGGTATATATACCCCACTCTTCAGCCCTAAAGGCTCTCAGAGCAGCTTACAATTATTATCGTTAATTAGATGGGTGATTTTACTATAAAAACCATAGACAACTGCATGTATGAAGATGTGTGGATTGTGTAGTGAATTGTTGCCTCACACAAAAGTTGTAGAGAGCTTTGATGCTTGGTACAGTCAGTGCTATAAACAAAATTCAGTAGGGATGCCACGTTTGGGTACTTTAGTGCAGATTGCCAAAATACTCTGTGATGTATTTTCTCAAGCACAAAATATTACAGTTTGAGAAAACACAACCTCTTCACAACAGAAGTCACCCTTGAAAAAAGAGATGCAACTGGTACATTGATGTGTATCAAACTTTAATCAAATATTAGAAGGTGCAATTTAAAACGATCCTACATTGATTCCTATGTATTTTTATTTGCAGGGGGGAGATATGTACTTGAGGGCTAAATAATGCAAATATGGAAGGAAAGTAAATCCTAAGGACAACTATAGTACCTCTTGCATCATTCATATCCTTCAACTGTCCTGATTTAGCAGAGGCAGTCCAAGTTAACCCTCTGCCTTCAAACTTTTCATCTGCTTTTAAAATTTCAGAGTTTCTCTCTCCTCCTCCCACTTTCCCTTTTGTCCTATATTTAATTCAAGTGCTGTTAAGTGAATTTGAAATGCAAAAGTAGTTTGCACTCAGTTAACTCAGCAAAAGGAAGAGGAGAAGAGGTGGAATCTTATCCTTCCCAGAAGGCTCAGTCAATAGAAACTGCTTCAGCCTTTCTTGCTTATTTTTCCTCATCAATAACTTTTCCGAACTTGACAACACCCTGATGTGGCTTGGCCACACATGTTTTCATCTGTGAAATGTTGGAGGCTACAAATCATACACTGAGAGGTAGCTCAGATATGATGAATTGCCTTTGATCTGCTAGGTCCCAATTTAACAATTCAGTTTTTAATTGTTTTTAAATCCCTGAGGTTGAACTAAGGAGTTTTTCGCACAGCTAGGCTTACTTTCCCCAGTTTGAATCCTCTTCCGAGATGCAGCAGGGTATTATCACTCACATTTTGTTGCCGATGCCGACGCCAACTCCCGCCTAAAACCTGCCTAAATCCCATCTCCCAGCCATGCTCAGCTGGCCGGTTTGCAACGTTGGGAGCTTCCTGGCTTTGCAAATCGGCTGGCTGAGCACGGCTATGAGCTGGGTTTTAGGTGGGTTTTAAGCAGGAAGTAGCATTGGCCGCAAAATGCAAGTGATAATACCCGGCTGCATTTTTAGCTGTGCAAAAAACTCTTAAAAGAAGATACCTTTACCAAGAACCTTATCGCACACATTATTTTCCCTGTTATGGGAATGGGAAGGGGACACTCGGGGCTGCGTGTGACTGGGGAAAGAGTGTTAAATGTTTGGGTCGGAGGTTTTCTGACCACAGAAAATGGCGCTCCTCAGCACTGAATGGAGACAGCTTAGCGCCGTGGAACAGAAAGGGGTCATTTTGTTAACGATTTGCTGTGTGGTAAAATCCATTTTTTCCCAGTCGTGAGCGGCCCCAAGAATCCCCTTCCCATTCCTATAATGGGGAAAATAATGTGTGTGATAAGGTCCCAAGTAGTTCAGTACTAAAGTGGAAGAGGAGTCCTTTTCTGTCACAATTTAAAGGGAATGAAAGACTCTGTTTTCATTGCAGAAACATTGCCCAATGAAAACAGAATGGTTTTGTCCCTCTCTTCCTTTGGCACAAGGAACTTGCTGGGGGAACTTGCCCATTCTGTTGCTTTGCACTCACTGCCTCTGTAAAGCCTCTTTCTGTGGAAGAACCTTTGGCCCAGATGAGCTTTTGGAAATCCGATCACCCTCTCCCAGGATTCCATCCCAATTTTGCATTGTGCTAGTGAAATACAAAAAAACAGAATTGAAAGAAGAAACATTTTACATGACTGGTTATGCCAGATACTATGGAAGGCCCTATTGAGAGTTTGCAATAAAATTTTTTGGTGACTGCTGGTTTTATCCGCCCCTCTTGGCAGGAGAACTTGTAGCTCAGGCTTAAAGAACTGGTTAAGCTGCCCTTTGACATATTTGATTTGGGCTTTTCAGAAAGATAGAAAGTCAGAAAGTTATTTTAAAAAGTAATTTGCTATCATTATAGTTCAAAGGGGGAGCCAGTGTCATGTAGTGATTTGAGCATTGAGCTATGATTCTGGAGACCAGGGTTTGAATCTTTGCTTGGCCAGAAACCCACTGGGTGACATTGTGCATGCACACTCTCTCAGTGTAAAGTTGAAGGCTTTCATGGCCGGCATCCATAGTTTTTTGTGGGTTTTTCAGGCTATGTGGCCATGTTCTAGCAGATGCTGGCGAAACGTCAGAAAGAAACTCTGCTAGAACATGGCCACATAGCCCGAAAACCCCACAAAAAACACTCTCTCAATTTCAGAGGAAGGCCATGGTAAACCTTCTCTGAACAAATCTTGACAAGAAAACCTCATGATAGGGTTTTAGCATCGCCATAGGTTGGAAATGACTTGAAGTAACACAGCAACCAAGTTTCTAAACCCAGTTTGTTCCTGTTGACTGCTACAAGTTTAATGTATGACGTTATTTTTATAAAAGTAATTAGCTACTTTATAGTTACAGTGGACCCTTGTTATACGCTGGGGTTTGGTTCCAAGATCCCCCGTGGATAACGAAATCCGTGGATGCTCAAGTCCCATTAAATATGACATAGCAAAATGGTGTCCCTCATAAAAAATGAAAAATAGAGGTTTGATATTTGAAATTTATATTTTTTTGGAACATTTTCAAACTGGGGATGCTTGAATCCGTGTATACAAAATCCGTGTATAAGAAGGGCCGACTGTACTTTAAAAAATCAGAATACTTCAAACCACTTTTCTCCCATCTATCTCATGTCAGCCCAATACCCATAACAGAAGGCAACAGCCAGACGTCCAACACTTGAACTATGTGTTATTCTTTCTCTAGTCAGGCCAGAATCCTTAACTATGCAAATGAGTAATAGTTACAGTTTTGGACCTATATGGCGTAGGTCCAGACTATCTGAAAGACCATATCTCCTATACAAACCTGCCAGAGTTTTAAGATCATCAGGTTTTTAATATGTAACTGCACCTAGGAAGGCTTCTTATCGGGGTAGTTTTTGTATTTTCAAAACGGTTTTATATTTTTTTGCTTACTATGTTTTTAATGGGCTTACATTCTTATAGCTATTTTCATAAGCTATTGTAATATGTTGTTTTTAATTGTGTTTTAAAAACTGTAATTTTTTAAAAAGCATGTTTTGTGAGCCGCCTTGGGTCCAATTTGAAGTGGCATATAAAACAAACAAACAAACAAACAAGTTAACATTACTTGTGAATGTTTTCTGTTCAAAGTGTAGAAGCTTAACTCACCAGAAGTTAATTCCCTTCTCCAATCTAAAGTTCATACCTGAACACCGTTTCTTTAGAACACAGTGCTTTATGTGACCAATGTTTGCTTGTTTATCAATACAATCAGTATTTACTTCATCTAATTTCTTTATGATTTCACTGTGTACAGTCCCAGGCCCAACAATGTGTACTGTTTTTCAACTATATAGTCAAGATAGTGCTCCATGCATCTGATGAAGTGAGCTACAACTGATAAAAAAATGTTACTGTACTTCTTTATTCTTCGACCACATTCTTAGCTATGTTTTACTGAAACAGACTAAGAAAACTACTCACCGGGAAACTGACAGAACAGAAACATAATTTATATTTTGAATCTAATTGTGAGTTTAGGAGTATCTATTTACACATAACAGCCTCCCTCTACTGAATTTGGGTTATTTTTAATGAATACAGGTTTTAGTGTAACTTTTAAATGCATTTTAAGAACAGATGCAGCAACATTTTAATAACAGGATTTTTAAATTCACGAGTTGGCAATTTTAATAATTTAATTATCAATTGTTGGATGGCTAGTTAACAACACAAATAAATCCTGTTGATTTTATGGGACTAGTTAGGACTAAAAATAGAGTTCAGGCTTATGTTTTAATTATCCGACCAGTCTAATTTGTATTTTAATATGTTTACTTTATTACATTTTACTGGCCATTGCTTTTTAATTGTGTTGAAAGCTGCTTTGCATCCCAGTCATGGAGGAATATAAATCAAATAAATAAGTGAATGAATAGTGCAATAACTAAAGCTGCATCTGCACTGCAGAAATAATGCAGTTTAACACTACTTTAACTGCCCAAGCTCAATGCTATTGAATTCTGGGGTTTGTAGTTTGGTGAGATACTTAGTCAATGAACTCTGGTGCCACAACTCTGGTGGATTACATAGGATGGAGCCATGACAGTTAAAGTGGTGTCAAACTGTATTAATTCTACAGTTGTGGCAGCGTCCTAAGACACATAATGAGATATTATGATGGAAGTTAATGAGGAATATTTAAATTCATTTTGTACTTGTTTTAGATACTTTTATATTTGTTGTGGCCTCACTGTTGTTTTTACCAGTGGCCACCAACTTATAATATTATGATGTATGTGTCTTTAAAAGTATTATTTCTGAATTTTTTCTGAAAGGAAAGAGTAAAATTGTACTTATAAGAGTAACTAACTAATCTTCAGGGCTCTGTGAGTTAACTGATTACTTTCCAAATCCTAACACACAGCCCTTTGCCAAGTATCCGGTAGCTCATGGTATTCTTTAAAAAATAATTGAACCACACTAGAAATTGAAAGGTGTTAAAAGCAATCTCTGTTAAATCCCTCTCCTGAAAACACCTGACAAGTACAAATATAGCATACAAGCATGAGAACAACAGCCACAAAGAAAATCCTATTGTCTAAAGCCAACCAAAACACATATCCCAGGCATACCGTTTTTGTACTCAGTCTACAAATTGTTGTCACATATTAAAGAAAATGGAATAAAACTTAGTTTTCTGAGCAAGCTTTATGCTTTTGGCTTTTGCCGGTTCTGTTTATCCTACTTGCCCAGTTGCATCTTGATTTTGTTTTGTTTTGTTAATGTGTTGCATCTTTAAAAACACCTGTTTAGTAGTTTAGAATTTGGTACTTTTTTGGTGCAGCACAGTCTCTTTAGCTATTGAATTTAGAGCAGGGTTGATTGTCTAACAGCCTGCTGGCATTGTGTACTTGTACTGTATTTAAGACACATATGTTTCAAATTTTGTGATGAAATGTAAACATGATTTTTGTACCAGTAAGACTCCACTGATCTGATTAAGTTAGTGGGGGGCTCTTTAGTACTTTGGGGGTGGTTTCTGCAATAATCCAAGCACCACGTCCAGGCACTCTTGGGTACAACGGATGTTTTTAATTCATTTTACTCAAGACATTTTGCTTATCCTCCAACTGTCCCAATTTGGCGGGGACAGTCCTGATTAAACCTTTGACATCCCACTTTTTCAGCTGCTTTTAAAATGTCCCAGTTTCTCTCCCCTCTTTCCCCCTTGTTCTCAGTTTACTTCAATTGCTGCACACTGAGTTCAGAGTGTAAATTAACTCAGTAGAAGGAAAGGAGAGGAGGTGGAATCTTGCTCTTCCCAGGAGGCTCAGGCAAAAGCAAGCTGCTGCAGATTCTCCGACCTTGTGTGTTCTTTCTTATCAATACCTTTTGCCATCTTGACTACACTCTGATGTTGTTTTTTGCACTCTTTCAGACACACCACACACTTTCCCATGGAAAAGAGACAAGGAGAATGTGTCCTTCCACTCAGAGGCAGCTGGCCAATAAGCTGGCCATCTAACTATTTTGAGGATATGGTTCAGCACCTTGGAGTGCTCCTTTAATGTTTGGAATAAAATCCAGAGCGGATTAACTGCCCTGATGACATGGGAACCAATGGCAGCAACTGTCCCCACTTTAAACCCAGTCTGCTTTTCATGCCCCATTTACTGTGTACTGTAGGCAGTCTTGTTATGTACATAACATGAGCTTTCTCTTCTGAATTCAATTGTACCTGTCTTATCCCTGGCCATAAGGAAGAGCCTACCAGGAAGCTAGCTCATAACTCTGTATGGCTCATGAATGTGTAAAATAAGCAGTTGCGCACATTCTACTTTTGTTGTAGAACTGCAGCCTCCTCATATCGCAGAATTATTTTTCCTGATGAACACATAGGTTTGATGTAGAAAACAGAGAACATTTGTTTGGATGGCCAAAGGAGGGGAGGACACCTTTTCACCCAATCTGACAAACATATTACAAGATGTGGATTTTTGGCAACAATATATACAGGTCAGACTTGCTAACTGAAATTCATGAAGACCTATCTATTTTTTAAAAATATATATATCTATTCAAATATTGGCCATCAGCACCTGATCTGGATCAGGACCAATGCTTCCGAAGAGTGAGGTTAATCATTTCCTACTAATGTGATCCAGCTTGAGTCCAGGGTGGTTGCTAATATTAGGTCAATGGTTCTCAAACTTTTTACCCTCGTGACTCCCTTTACATCTATATCCGGCTGTTGCGCCTCCCTGCTTGATGTAGTATATTAATAAAATTATTATTATTATTATTATCATTATCATTATTATTATTATTATTATTATTATTATTATTATTATTTATATTTATATTTCCTGCATCTCCCAAGGATTGAAGCAGGATTATATCGTTAAAATAATATAATACAAATACAAAGAAACAATCTATAAAATACTAACACTGAATTACAGCATTCCTATTAGTTCTTTAAAATATCCAATCAGCAGGTGGTCATACAATCAGGGGTGGAGTATTTACCATAAGCTCTTATATGGAATCAGGTGGATAAGCCCGCCGGAAGGGTTTGTAGTATGTGTATTTTTGTTCACACATTCATATGTACTTATTTTTAAATATCTTATAATAAAATAGCTCTTCTCCTCCTCCCTCAGGCAGAGGCTCCAAGCACCCTCCTTGTCTTTCTCTTACCTTCCAGAACAAAAAAGATTTGGGAGGTGGAAGAGGAGTTGCGATTCAGGCGTCCAGGTCTTGCTCCCTCCTTGACCAACTCTTGTGACCCCCTTGAGGTCTCAATCCAATGTTTGAGAACCATCAGCTGTGAGGTGAAACGTCCTGCCCTTTCCCCATCTTCTTAATATGGTTGTGAGAAGATTTTCATATGACGGTGTGCTTATCCGGACATTATCTCATCTGGAAAGCTCAATTGATTGTGATTGCATGAAAGACTTTCAAATCATGTTTGACAAACACCGTCATTGTCCCCTCATTGCCCTGTCATTAAGGCAGCATAGCCCACATTTTGCATTAACGAGAGTTCGCATTAATGCAATTCTGCTTCAATGCTGGGACAGTAGCATTGCATTCTGAAAGCCTTTCACAGGATTGGAGTCAAAGATGGGATAAGAATGGGGGAGTGATTCTATCCTTATCCCATCCCCGTATGATAATCTCCATTGTATTACATATGTATAACACAGAAGTGCTTTCATAGGGTAGGAAAGAAAGAATAGCAAACAGTCAAAGTGTGATGAAATGCCAGTGTCTTATTCTTCCCAAAGAATATGGATTATCCACTTTAGAAAACACACATCCTACAGGTTCTTACAGTCCTGTTACCATATCAACATGCCCACAGACTCACATGAGAAGATGAGAGAAGCAACTTCATGCGGGCATCTGTCTGAGCATCCCTCCCTGATGGGATGGCCACAGGGTTTCTCACAGGGTTCTGATGATCTTCCCAAATGTCTGTGGTATGCTGAGAAGAGGAGAGAGACAAGAAGCTTTAAAAGCACATGGCACCAGTCCATCTGGCTCCCAGAACCTGCTAGCCATGAAGAATGTGCATCAACTTGCAGAGCTGTTTATATAAAGGAAGATGTGTGTGTGATTTAGTACCTAAAATCATTTTTAATCTGTGGGTTGGAAAATATACTGCTGGGATTGTGATGTTCAGAATGCACATTTTCATAGTTACTAAGAAAGAGGAAGACACTTAAGCCTCTATCCCTTACAATGTTTCCAAGAGGGAGGAGGCAAGATCTCTTACATTATTTCTCTCAAACTGTTTCGAAAACAGCAAGAATGACTTCATGAAGAGAATAGGTGAAAAAGATCTGGTAAAACCTAGGGCAACAGAGCAAAGAGCCTCCCCTTCTCCCCTACCTTCCAGCTAAGCAAGAAACTAACAGTCATGATGCCAACCCAATTGATGTGAAGGCATTTTGGCCCTAATGTGGGCTGCTTTGTTAGTACTGGGCCCGTTGCCCTAGAGGCGCTGCAGGGATAAAGGGAATACATTTGTTGCCATGTTTTACAGGGACGGATATGCCAATGTCCTCACCTTGCCAATGTTGGTGTCCAGAATGCTGTTGCTTGCTCTGATGACCAATGTGGCCTTTCTTGTTCTCTAGGAGAAGCAAATTTTCTGTCCTAGAATCTTCGATGATCTCTTCCTGATACAGCAAATCCTTCTGAACAAACAAGGTTTATAAGCAATAGGAATATCCTTTTTGGACTACATCTCAGGACCCTCCAGGAGTTGTATCCAAACACAAGTAATTTTCCCAAGCTGTGGTTAACAAATGCCAAAACTGCTGTTAGGGACTGTGCAAATTCAGAAAGAGCAAATTCAACAGTGCCCCAGCTGAGGCTCTGAAATGTGTACCACCATCCTGCCAACGTTTCTTCCTACAACCCATTGATTCTAATGGGAGAATCAGGCCCATGTTTTGTAGACATGTACTCAAGTTGGATGGGCCATGATGTTCATTTTAGAAGCTATTCGTTTTGTGGGATTATTAAAAAAACAACAACAACCAAGGCTTGCCTATCAGAAAAAAATTATTTGACACCCTTGTTTCTTCCAAATTTAATATCTTCATCGTCCTATTGGTAAAGCACTTGCAACACTCTAATCACATCCTATCGGGATCATATTTGTAGCCCCCTTCCCCACAGCCTGATTCTCCAGCTCATTCAAAGGACAAATCTCTTCAGCCTTTGACAGTGTAGCCACTGCTGTGGTTGTTGGGGTTGATGAATGTTCTAGACTAACATAGCTAGAGGGAACCAAGTTGGACAAGATTCATCCAACTTCAGGGTTCTAGCTAGACAAGGCTATTGTGAGATCCCCTCTCCTTTCCAACTGACACACAACAACACAGTTGGCTCATGAACCAATGCAGGAGAGCCATCTCTGCAATTTCAGGACAGAGCTTTTTCCTGTAGCCAATGAGCTGCCACTGCTTGACACTCCATGACTTCTACAGACCATAATGCATGACAGGTCTTTCTTGAGCTATTTTGGCATAGTGATAGACCGGTTATAGTAGGTGGCTTCGTTAAAAAGCAAAGGTGTTTCATACTGATATCTTTGTCTTGATTTTAAGTGACACTAATTTGCAGCGTGGGGACACCCAAATTTACTATTAGAGGTGGTGATTTCTGCCATCCATAATCCAGTTTCTCTGGATGAATTTCATTCACATGAACAGAGAATATCCACTTCAAGATCCTTCTGCTGTTTCTACTTTTATTCCCTTGTTTCTTATGGTCTCTCATTGTCCTAATGCTGCTCTTTTGCATGTTTGTGGTACATGTGATTTTTCTCTTCCTTGAACTGCCTTTACTTTGGCTTGACTTCCATTCCCCCCTTTTTGCTTTCTTTTGAAGAATGCTAAATGTATACACAGGTTGTTACATGCCCTTGCCCAAACCAATAACTTTCCCTGGGAATGGCTGCAAGGTGTCATCAGCACATCAAAGGCTGCAGAAAGGTCTAACAAGATTAACAGGGTACAATTTCCCTGCCAGTTCTCTTGGTGCAACAATCTTGTGGTGAAACAATTGGTGCCGTCTCAGTAATATCAGATCCATACTGAAGAAAATGGACAACATCCTTCGCTCATTCCAAATCATAATGAAGGCCTCGAGCAGTGCTCAGATTATGGAAGGGAAGCTCAGTACCAGATTTACACACAAACTAAGTAAAATACTAATTAGGGATCTCTAAACACAAATGCCCCAAAATTCTGTTAAATCTTGGGGGAATGAGATCTAGATTCTTAAAACTGAGTGAGTTTAGGACATGGATTGGCAACTTCAGTGGGTCTGGAAGCAATTTTATCTCCCTACCCCTGACTTGCTGTTGGCTGTATCCCCTCCAAATGCATGTTTGGGGGTGTTACATTTTCACCCCAAGCTGGAAATGATCAGAAGTTTATTTCTCAATTTGGAGGAAGGGGAAAAAAATATCCCACACACATTAAAAAGGAGGCCTTTGTCTTGCTCAATGTGGCATAGCAGTTTGAGTGTGGGACTATGATGCTGGAGACCAGAGTTTGATTCCCTGCTTGGCCCTGAAACCCACTGGGTGTCCTTGGGCATGTCACACGCTTTCAGCCTCAGGGGGAAGGCAATAGCAAACCTCCTCTGAACAAATCTTGCCAAGAAAACCCAATGATGGCTTCATTTTAAGGAATGCTGGGACTTGCTGACTGTTGAGCTGCTTAGAATTCGCTGTTAGAGGGCTCTTGTACACTTTGCTGAAAACACAGGCTTCAGGTGGTATCCAAAAAGGATGAGGAATGTGTGAGACCCTGGTCCATTGGGTGAATCTGAATGTGTATGGCTCTGGTTAGACAGCTGGAGTAAGCAAGCCAATAGTGAAGTACTTTCTCAGGGACACGGCCGCAGGAAGGCCTGCTGGAGAAAGCCATAGGAGAAGGGGCTCTAGAAACTGTAATTGATCCAAGCTCTGGGAAGCAGCCTAAGGTCTGTATTCTATTTTTTGTTCCCACTAGAATAAACCCATTGAATTAATGGGATTTACCTACATGTTGATTCACCATTTAACAATCAATTCAGTGGATTTGCTCTACTTGAAACTAACCAATAAGATTCTGGCCTATCTTTTGGACTACCATAATGTATGCATTACAGTGTGGTGTAGTGGTTTGAGAGTTGGACTAGCACACTGGAAGACCAGGGTTCAAATCCCTGGTGTGTGATGGAAATCCACTGGGTGACTTTGGGGAAATCACACTAAGTCTCAGAAGAAAGCAATGGCAAAATCCTGCTGAAAAATTCTACCAAGAAAACTCATTTTAGGGTCTCCAAAAGTCTAAAATGACTTGAAGGCACACAACAACAATACCAGATGAAGATGACAAGAGACCTGGATTACCCATTAGTCACTGCATGCAGTTTAATCTATTGCTCTTCATCTTCCAATTCAGATGATAGCCATGCTGATGTAATCCCAGGCCTGCATTAAGAGTCTGTTGCTTAAGTCTCGCTGTCACAGACCTGGAACACTAGCTGGGGTGAACACAAAGCTATGGTTAACAAATGCCCATGGCTGTTTTAATAAACAAAACTCCGTGACTGCTGGAATGACTTTCTGAAATTGTTTCTGTAGCAAATTAAGCTCCTGTAGGATGGTGTCAGAAGATTTAATTGTAGCATTTTACTGAAAATCAGCAGGACAGTCAATCCTGTATGCTAGTCACTTCAGCCAAAAGAAGGATAGTTTTGCCAGGCAGCCCACAGAGCAAAATTCATCCAACTGGAGCCAGGATGAGTTGATTATCATTATACGCACAGCTTGTTGGGCCAAATCCATCCCCAGTGTAATTCCATTAAATTGTACAAAATCCTCATTTTCAACATCCCTTCAGAATGAATGGCTCTGAGAAGGCTTAGGAATTGTCCAATCATAATTTCAAGTGATGTTCCTGGACTGCTGCATGAGTTGATCAGTATAAACATCATTTAATGGAGTGTCCTATGGATTATCCTCGCCCTTCTCACCCATCTGAAATGCCAGATGACAAAGGATGTACCCACATTGCAGCATTAAAGCCGTCTGACACCACTCTGACTGGTATGGCTCCATCCTGTGGAATCCTGGGATTTGGTGAGATGCACAGCCTGGTCTGTCAGAGAGCTCTTGTGCCTCACCAAATCCCAGGATTCCGGTCATAGTAGTTAAAGTAGTGTCAAACAGCTTTAATTCTGCAGTGTGGCTACACCCTCAGACCACTGGTAGTAAGTAGTGAGCTGAAGGCAAAGCATGCCACATTTTCAGTTGGCAGCTAGTGAGCACTGAGTAAAAGGCAAAGCATCTCATATTTGCAATGGTGGCTTGTGGCTTCCATGTCAATTGGATGGTGATTCTATTCTAAGTTTTAACCAAACATTAAAGGAGCTAAACAATTTTCTGGAACCTCACCCCTCCCCAAATGCATTGTGTAGATCCTTCCAAGTTAATAGATTCACCATCTCACCAAATCTCACCAAATGGAGGCCACCAAATAACACTACCTAGTGCAGAGGGGAAGGTAGACATTTAAAGCATGGATTCCCAAACTTTGATCCTGCAAGTATTTGGGACTTCAATTCCCAGATGCCCCAGCCAGCTTGTTCAACATTTTGGAATTTTGGGGCCTGAAATCCAAAACATCTGGAGGACCAAAGTTTGGGAATCATTGATCTAAAGTAATTACTATATGGGCTGGCATAGAGAAATAACAGTGCTGCTTACCCACCAAGTAATCTGTATCCTTCAGATGTATTTAACAGCTCCCCAAAGTAAGCATTTCTATGTCATTATGTCTGCTAGTGGTGGGCTAAGACTGAGAAAGTGACTTGTCCAAGGCTGAGACAGATAGTCATTCTTCACTAAGTCAACCCTATTGTTATTTACTCAGAAAAAAAGTTTAAATGTGTTCAATGGGACTTTGTACCAAATAGGTGTGAGATGGATATCAGCCTGATGTCTAAATCCAATCAGGGACGTAGCCAGGATTTTAGGAAGGGGGGGGGGGCCAGACTAAGTGCCACCATTGTAATGGGGCTTGGGCGTGGCGGTGCAGCAGCACACACCATTCATTTTTCTAATGGAAGGGGGGGTCTGGACCCCAAGAACCCCCCCCCCCCCGGCTACATCCCTGATCCAATTCCAGGTGCTATCTAGACTACACCCAAAGAACCAGCTCCTGATGTAAATTTTGTTGATTCAAATAGGTTGAGCCTAATTAGAACTGCAGAAAGGTTTTGGACTAAGTGTTGGAAGCAGTGTAGTGGAGGCATCATGGCCCAAACCATGCACTGGTTTGATTCCAGTTTCTTTTTGGTGGCAATGGGGCTGGCCTTACCACTAGGTAAGTGAGATAGATTTCCCATGCAGCATATTTTTAATTTTATGAATGGGGAAGCAAATGGTTATTAATGTGATGTCTTTCTGGCTGCAACTGCACTGCAGAATTAATGTTGTTTGATACTGCTTTAACTGTCCTGACTCAATGCTATGGAATTCTTGGATTTGTAGTTTTGTGAGATATTTAGCCTTCTCTGGCAGAGTGCTTGGTGCCACAACAAACTGCAAATGCCAGGATTCCCTAGGATGGAGCCATAACAGTTAAAGTAGTGTCAAATTGCATTAATTCTCCAGTGTAGCGGCAGGTGTTGCCTGAGAAAAGTGGTCCTTGTGAGAATTTCTGGGTTAGGTATGAATGGCCTGGAGCTGGATTTATACATGTGGGAGTGGGGATAGCAAAATGGCTTGGGTTGGACTTGGTTGGCAGAAGCATTTTCTGAGTGATCTTCTGTTCCACTCACAATTGTGTAGATGGTTTTCACACGCAAAGCGCTGTTATCCTGTGCAGATCTGAGATCAATCTGCACTTGCATGCAAATCCACGAATGGTTTTCACATGATGGGATCAAATGTGCCTCCATCCCAATAATGATAAAAGTGCATTCATCCTGAAAAAGCAATCAAATGTGCAAATGATTTTCCCACATAGACCACGACAAATCTTTGTGTGTCCCTGCCTTCCCTTAGCAGCTGTTCCTTTAAGAGCCCTAGCTATGGGGGTTGACGCTGGAGACAGACAGACAGACAGACAGAGGAAAGAGTGAGGGGTAACTCAGCCTTTTCTCTATCTCACTTGCTCTGTCCCTGCCTTTGCCTCAATAGCTGTCTCTTTAAGAGCTCTGGCGAGGAGGGAAGGCTGAAGTGATCCCCAAACTGTGCCCTTTAAAGGATTTTGGATTTCAGCTCCCAGAAGCTTCAGCTATGTTGGCCAATAGCCTGGGATTCTGGGAACTGAAGTCCAAATCCGTTAAAGGGGATTGTTTGGGGATCGCTGTGGCTGAAGCAGAAGACACATACACAGAGAGAGGAGTGCGCCAGGACTCAAGCAAGCATTCGTTCATTCTCTCTCTCTCTCTCTGCCCTTGCATCAGCTGTTTAAGAGCTCTGGCACTGGAAGTAAACTCACCCCAAAGAAATCTTTCCATGGGAAATCTGACAACAAACACAAAAACAGGGGAAATCCTGTGAATAAACCACAAGGAGCTTTCACACTACAGCAATTGCGCAAAAAAAAAAAGCAGATTCGTGAATGAAATGGAAATTAATTTTCTATATTTTCTTGAAAATGTTTATTTCCTGGTTCATGTTACTTTCTTGTCAGATCCTAAGCGCTTTGTGCACAACGTCGTGTGAAAACCATTTCTGCAATTGTGCTTAATACACTGGATAACCACGGATTCTGACCCTTTTAAACTTCCAATTTTCCTCATGTGATAAACTCCTTAGAATGCTTGTACTGGCAGAAAGGGGAGGAACATTATTTGTTGACATTTCCTCTTGCTGATGCTCCCAGAATCATCTCCTCCATTGTTCTAGAAAGTCTCACCGTCTTCTGGAGCATATGTTTTTTTTAGAAAGGTTACAGATTCTCTTCACAGGGATAATAGGATTGACAAAGATCCCACCCACTGTTCCATCAGCAGAAATGCATAGCCAATGAATCAATGAAGAAGTCTTGGAACAGGGATGAAACATCATGAATGTATTCACCATGCAAAATGATGCTTCTGTTTGTGCCACTTTCAGCTCATTGGGGGGGGGGGGGGTGTGTTAGTAGCCAAAGTAACCAGTTTGTCTTGACTTAGGATCTTATTGCTTCCGCATCTCCCTTTTGCTTTTTGCTTTCTGTTTCACCCAACCAATGCAAGGGAAATACAGTTACAAAACACACACACACACAACTGTTTCCCATCCAGAGAGGAGACATAAGTTCAGCAAAAGTGATGTCAGTCACAGCTGTGACTTCACTGGTTGTCTAAGCACACATGTTTATTTCTTGCAAAACAATTGTACAGAACAAATGAAACCAATGGCATACAATGAACTATGGGTGTGACCGAGATTGGAAAAATAACATTTTGGACTACAATGGCCAGAATCCTCCATCAGCAGGTGCACTGCAGAACCTGATCTTGTTTGAGTGTTAAGGTTCAGATGCAGAAACTAAAGAAGGTGGTTATGACTGCAGTTATTTGTTTCAAAGTTGTTACAAGATCTCTTTGCATGACTGCCATCAGTCTGGCATTCTAAAGGTAACAGCCTTCCCAGCTTATCCAGTTGTCTTTAACAGGAACCACTGTTCTAGTCTTACAAGGACATGCAAAAATATAGAATATGTTGGCTGGCTCGCAAACATGTAAACAGCCTTTCCTGCTATGTTTATGTGGCCAATCACTTTCACAGATAGAGAAAAAGGAAACCTAACAGCCACTCTTCTTTTGACTTATCCATGTTGGGCGTGGAATCTATTTCAGAAGATGGTGTTCTCTCTGTCTCCCTCTTTTTCTCTGCTTTGCTCTGCCCTATTAATTTATAAGATGTCTTTTCTCTTTGTTGTAGAAGAATGAGCTCTTGAGTGGTTCAAAGTATGCAAAACTTTAAATACACATCATGTGCCTTAAAATCTTTTCCCCCTTTACTAGCGAGTAATTGTGTGCCTTGATCTGGACCAACACCAGTGAGTCAAGTGAACTCCCCTGTGTTTATTTTAAAATTTAGCACATCCACTACTTTTTTAAAGGAAGAAATGTAACTGATTTCAGGCCAATTAAGGTTGTTTAGTCTTCCTATGGAGGGGCTGAAGTGAACTTTCCATGACTAGTGTTTGTTCTAACCTGAATTGGGGTCATGCACATTTACTCTTGTGTGGGATAGTGGTTTAAGTGTTGGACTATGGACTTTATCACATGAGGGAAATCGGGGGTGTAAAAGGCATTTTATGGGGTCAGTCAACTATCGTGGCGAAGATTTTCATACGACGTCATGATTAGAGAGGACTTATCCCGGTAAGAACCAGGAATGCTCCAGCAAGAAATCATTCACAGGGAAATCCCATTAATGATTTGTTGCTGGAGCATTCCTGGTTCTTCTTGGGATAAGTCCTCTCTAAGCATGATGTGTGTGAAAATCTTTGCTGTGATTGTGCAAGTATTCCAGGAAAATACCTTTTTAAACTCTTGATTTCCCCCATGTGATAAAGTCCTTCAACTCTGGAGATCGGGATTCAATTCCCAACTCAGTCATGAAACTCACTGGGTGACCTTGGGCAAGTCAGTTGCTCTCAGCTTCAGGGAAAGGCAATGTCAGCCCTGCTCTGAACAAACCTTCTCAGGAAAACCTCATGATAATTTTGCCTTAGGGTTGCTATAAGTCAGAAATGATGTGAAGACACACAACAATGAGAGCAGGGACGTAGCTAGGATTTTAGGAAGGGGGGGGGTCCAGACTAAGTGCCACCATTATAATGGGGCTTGAGTGCGGCGGCGCAGCAGCACACACCATTCATTTTTCTAATGGAAGGGGGGGGGGTCCGGACCCCCAGATCCCCCCCCTGGCTACATCCCTGATGAGAGGGAAAGAAGATACATATAGCACACCGTGCATGTCTCCTGCAGTATGTACTTTGACCATGAGTTATTGCCACTCACCAGTGAATCACTTTCATGCCTTATCCTCATTGGGTAGGATCATTCAATGGCAGGGGTCTTTTCACATCAGTTAGTTATATCACTATGATACCAACAGCTCTATCCAGCTTCCACATCCTCATGTGATCTCCTTTTAGATATGAAGGGTTTTTTTAAAATTTACTTATTAGTTATATTTCTACCCCAGTTTTCTTGTGGTTTTCATGACGCTCCTCCCTACTTCATCTACACAATGTCAAGTTTAAAGAAAGTGACTAGCCTAAAGGTACACAGTGAGTTTCATGGCTCAGTGGTGATTTGAACTTGGGTCGCACAAGGCCCAAACCAACAATTGATGAAGAAGGATTGTCATTTGTGTGTGAACCTTTGGAACATTTTGGACAGATGAACCAGGAAAATGCAGCAGAGTGCTCAAACAGACAATGGCTTTACAAAGGGGGCCTGGAGCAAAATATCGTACTATGGAATATTTCTGTGTAGTATTACAACCAACCTTACAGTGTTCAAGGACCATATCCTATTCCCCTCCTCCACATTTCCATGCATTTTACCCCCTCTGTGGCCTCTGAGCCTTTCCAGTCCTGTCTGAATTGTTTTGGGACCACCTTCAGCTCCACCAAAATACATAAAATAAAATAAAGTATTTTTGTATGTCTGCAAACTTTGGGATTCCTCCAAGCCTGTTAATTTCTCCCTGTTGTGTCTGGCTGATTTGTCCTATCATAGCTATGCCATTTTGGTTACTTAAGGATTATATCTTGGAGAATGTATACTGCGCAAATAGTATACTGTACCAATAAAACAACACAGCTCTCAGGAAAGATCTGCCCTGCTTCTCTCAAGCTGAGAATAACTCAGTAGCCTGACTTGGCAGCCCAGGAAGATGGGATAAACTTCCTACTTTTTCCCAGTCTGGGACAAAGTAGAAAAAGAAGAGCGTAATGCAGTCTAAACTCAAAAGAAAATGAAGAAGAAAATGAAGGGTGGGTAACAAAAGTGATGAGAAAGGTAAGGGCAAAACAGAAACAACTATTAGTGAATAAATTGCTGTTGATGATGTTGTTATATTTATTTACATCCCACTCTTTCCCCAGAACTGGGACTCAGAGCGATATTAAAAGAACCATACAATTGTAAAACATATCATTATTAAATTATTATATATAATAATTTATTATATAAATTATTCAAGAACAATACAATTAAAATATAGAAAAGAGGTACATTAAAAAGGAATGAAATTATTACAGTATTAAAATAGGTAGCTATTAAAAAACTACAATACACTTTAGAAAACTATGAGCAATCTTTCTATTTTTAAAGAAAGAGCATGTCCCAGCCAGAAAAATGTGCTCTCCTGGGTACCCTATATATTATCTAGTTAAGAAAATATGGAACTCATTATTTGTAATCAATTCATTTTTTGCTACAATTAATGCATAACTAACTTGAAATATAATTGTTCCTAACTGAAAGATACAAAGCCTCCAATTGTCCCGATTTGGCAGGGACAATGCTGATTAATCCACATTCATCCCACTTTTCCGACTGCTCTTAAAGTGTCACAGCTTTACTCTCCTGATTTCCACTTCTCCCCTTCCTCTTCTGCCTACTTCACTTGTTGCGCACTGAGTATAAACTACAAGATATTAATTCAGTAATGGGAAAAGGAGAGGAGTGGGGTAAAACTTGCCCTTCCCAGTAGGCTCAGGCAAAAGCAAAGTGCTGCAGCCTCTCTTAATTTTTTTGTTCTTCCTCATCAACAACTTTAGCTATCTTGACTGCCATCTGATGTTTCTTGATCATGTGTCTCCATATTTTCATCTGTGAAAAGTTGGATGAAGAGAGCAAGCATAGTGTAGGTGGTTTCAGCACCGGACTATGGCGAGTATGGCACACGTTTTATCCCATCACTTTCCTTACTTTCACATTTACTTACAAAGACAGAACTTACCATATTCTCCCTTCAGCAGCCCGTCTCCAGCCCAGGGTTATCCTGTGGCTTTTCAAGAACAGGATTTTCTGGGTTCCATACAGGCTGCTGATGGGAGAATGCAGTAAGACCCATATTTGAAGTTAAATGCACATGTATCCCATGAGGAAAACAACGGGATAAAATGTGTGCAATAATCTCCTAAGACTCTGGAGACCAGGATTCGTATCCCCACTGCCATGGAAACCCACCAGGAGATCTTGGGCAAGTCACACTCTCTCTTCCTCAGGAGACTGCAAAAGCAAAGCCCACTCTGAACCAATCTTGCCAAGAAAACCCTGTGATAGGTTTGCCATGAATCACAAAGAACTTGAAGGCACACAGCAGCAGCAACAACAATTCGGATAGCTTCACTCTTTTTGTGACTTTTTCATTATTTTTAAATTTTGGGAGTGAAGAATCATAAGATGGTAGAGAAAGGAAATAGCATGATTTGAGCACTCTTTCATAGTATGTCTCATGCTGCTGCATTTTGCTCATTTGTGGATATTGAGGTGACAATAAGTTGGACAGAAACAGAGCATGTTTTTAAGACAGGCCAGCAACTTACAGCAGGTCCTAGTCTCTGGAGCAGCAGAAAATAAGATTGCTCCCTCCTCATCATGACATCACTTCAAGTATCAAATTGAGGAGGGAGCAAGCTTGTTTTCTGCTGCTCCAGAGAACAGGACCTGGAGCCATGGATGCAAGCTCCAGGAAAAGAGATTCCACCTCAGCATTAGGAGGAACTTCCTGACAGTAAGGGCTGTTCGACAGTGGAACACACTCCTTCCTCGGAGTGTAGTGGAGTCTCCTTCCTTGGAGGTCTTTAAGCAGAGGCTGGATGGCCATCTGTCGGGGATGCTTTGATTTGGATTTCCTGCATGCCAGGGGGTTGGACTGGATGGCCCTTGCGGTCTCTTCCAACTCTATGATTCTATGATTCACTCCATTTTTTTTAAGGAACTGGATAGTAAAGAGGTCCCTTTTAAAAATGTGTAACTAAATAGTAACTAAATAGTACAGCCTCAAGGCTGTAAATGTTGCCAAATACTTTTAAACGCATGTTTCCCAGTGCCCTCTCTTTCTATCTCTACATTTGCAGCTAAATAGAAAGGAGGAAAAAAGCAGTTTCTCATATCTTGGAGATCAATTTAAATCCAGATAGATAAACAAATGAGCTGTACAGAAAGTAGCAAGCATGCAATATGAGGTAGCTGGAAATAAAACTGTTTCTTCTCAGTAGTGACAGAGATAGATATTGGCCAATAAGATTAGACAATGGATCATCAGTGTTGTGCTACTTTAACACACTCTAAAGGAGATTTAAATGCCAGTGTCTACATTTTTGGAATGAAATCAAGTAGTGTAATTTTTTGACACTGAAAAAAACACCTTCATACAGAGACATTATGAAACATAGCAGATGTCCCCATGTCTGTAGATAACATGATAATAGCAGCATCTACTCAGCAGGGATGTAATTAAACCCTAAAAGGTCACAGAAAAGAGCAACAATAGAAAAATGTTTTTGAAGGAAGGAATTCAATTCATGGCACAAAAACAATCACAGTAGTTGTCACCATGGTTATCGTCAGAAGTCACCATTCAGGATGGTGTCCTACCAATCACTCTTAAAGAGATCAAAGAAGAAACTGCAGATCTTCTAACAACACACAAGTTGTTCTTAAAATCAGCCTCTGTGTCAAAGAACAGAAACAGCTCCCATCAAAGTGATGCTGTTTTAAAAAAAAAAACGATCCTGGGACTAACACAGCAAATCACAGGTCAGTTAACTTAATATTGGCTTCACATAAATCATTGAAAAGCAACAATAAATATAATGACAGAGATCCTACATCACCAGCTTATTTAAAAATTCACAAAACAGTGAAAGCTTTATTAGATCAACCAAAATGCACATTATTCATGTTGGAAGCAAAGCTCCACAGTGATGCTTCAAAAGCTTGCAGCATCTATAATGTGCATTTTCGTTGGTCCAGTAAAGATATCTCCATTTTGTGGTTTTTGGATGGTACTGGATATGTTTTCTGGATATGTTACTTAGAGCAATAGCAATGGCAAGTATATTTCTATACCGCTTATCAGTGAACTAGTACTTCCTAAGTGGTTTACAATGGGTAGGCCAATTGCCTCCAACAAGCTGGGTACTCATTTTGCTGATCTACGAAAGTATGGAAGGCTGAGTGGACCTTGGAACCCTCCTCTAGGCTCCAACTTACAACATTGGGGCTGTAGTACCAGCATTTAACCATTGTGCCACCAGGACTTACAAATGTATAACTGATTATCGCACTACACCCTTAAACGTTTAAAAGTTTAAATCACTTTTAAAGCATAGTGATAAAAGTACACACACAAAAAAAGCTATCAACTGAGACCACTGAGATGCATCATCACTGAGCTACAACATCTTTTGGACAATAACACTGCCCTCTCAAAGGCTCTTGGTGACAGACAGCCTCCCAATCTCAAATTACTTACTCAAAGGAGGATGGACAGGGAGGCAGGTACAAGACTTTGCCACAAACCGAGATGCCAACTCTGCCCATGCATCTATTTGGAAAATGTCATCACAAAAACCTAATCACATAGCATAATATTAGAGGCACTTTCACTTGTTCATCCTCTAATGTGATGTATGCCTATCAGCACTCTGCATTGGGCAAACAGGCCAGTCTTTGCATGAAAGGATACATTGACATAAATCAGTTATTAGGAATGGAAATACACTTCAATCTTCCTGGGTATTCCATCTCTGACCTCAGGACAACAGTTTGAACAAAAAAAAACTACAGAGGAAAATTGGAAAGGAAAACAGCTGAATTAGAATATATCCACAAACTCCAATCCATCAACAGTGGGCTGAACAGAAACAATAACTTTCTGGCATACTACACATATTATAATATTGGTTAATACCCCAGGCTCATGAGGATGCTCTTGGCCAGTTTATCACATCTCCTTTCTAGCTTATCACATCTCCAAGCCTGCACACACCACATTCCAAAATTCTCTCCGCCATTAATATAGTCATCAACCCACCCTGGCATTAGGCAACATCTTTCACTCTCCATTTCTAGTTTTCCATTTCTATGGGTCTGTGCCCTCCCTGGGCACAGTTTCACTCCATGCATCCAAGGAAGCAGATCAAGTCTACAAAAGCTAATGCTACATATTTTTTATTCAGTTAGTTAGTCTCAATGGCATTACAAGATCCCTTTGCATACTAGAAAAGAAAGTCTTTGCCTGCTGGAAGAAGAAGAGTAAAGAGGAGGCCAACCAAATCCTTTATGGGAGAGAATTCCACAGCTGAAAAGCAGCCACCAAGAAGGCCCTCTCCCATACCATGATGTTGATGGGACCAAGAGGAATACTTCTCCTTCATACAAAATTTGGAAAGGTACAGTCTTTCAGACTGTCTGATAGTTCAGTAATCTCTCATGCAAGATGCAACAGCTGCAAAAAAATGCACTCCATGCCAGGGAACCTCTCAGTGATTTCAAAAAGTCCACTCTAAGTATGACAAATATTGGATTCAGCCCATTAGGACTGGGTTTTATTTTTGAAAAAAAGGCAATATCATAATGCCTTTATACAAATCTATGGAAAAATCATACATGGAATATTGTGTTGATTTCAGGGGGCCATTCACACTATGCAATTTATAGCACTATGATTCCATTTTAATAGATATAGTTCTGGCCTATAGAATCATGGAATCTGACATTTAGGAAAGAAGCATCTAGAATTCTCAGCCAGACTTGCAAAACCCAAATCCACAAGATTTCCTAGGATGCAGCAATGGGAGTTAAAGTGGAATCTTAGCATTATAATTGCATAATGTGAATGTGCCCCTGGTCACTGCATTTCACAGATGCTTGTAGAGCTAGAAAAAGTTCAGAACAGAAACCTTTGCAATTCCATCTCAATGGAAATGTTATTAAGATCTGGAGCTTATTAGTTTAGAAAACAAGGTAAGTCTTGGGAAAGGGGGACTCAATAGAGGTTTATATAACATTGCAGGTTGAATCCCCCTTATCTGGAATTCCAAAATCTGAAATAGTCCAAAAGCCAACACTTTTTCCATGCATGGCTAAGATAGTGACACCTTTGCTTTTTGATGGTTCAGTGTACACAAACTTTGCTTCGTGCACAAAATTATTAAAATATTTTTTATAAAATTCCCGTCAGCCTATGTTTTACATGAAACATACATGAATTTTGTATTTAGACTTGGGCCCTGTCTCAAACATATCTCATTATATATGCATATGCAAATACAAGAATTTCAAATATCCAAACATATCTGAAATCCAAAGCATCTCTGGTCCCAAGCATTTTGGATAAGGGAATATTACCTTGTATTGTATACAAAATGTGGATACAGTCAACTTCTGGTAACTTTCTGGGTTTTTTATTATTATGTTTATTATTATTATTTTAAAAAGGCCTTTTCTGAACCTAAAATTCCTTGGGGACATGGCAAAATTGTCTCCCACACTACCATGGAGCTTGCAGAGCCATTTTGGAACAATTTTAAAAAATAGGTTGCCAGGATCCCAAAGGGGCCACAAACACAGCCTTGGGGACCTGCATACCACATTGCCCTACCACTGATTTAGAACCAGGAGTCATCCAAAGAAGCTGAATGATGGGAGACTAAGAACAGAGTAAAGTTCAGACATCTTCATAGTGTTTGTAGTTCAAATATGGACTCCTCAAAAATGTTGAAATGGGTGGCGCTGTACTTGCCTGCAGAGGTAAGGAACTCCTGGCTATAGGGAATAGAACACTCAACTTAGGTGGCAGCCTCCTCTTTTGAAAACAATATAGCTTTTCGCTCTCAGTTTCTCCCCCACTCAGGTCTGTCTTTCAGTGGGATGCCTAGTATATTTGACACCCAGTGCGGATCATTTTTTAATAGCCCCCCCATCTCTCTTCAACAGCCATTTCCAGGCCTGGTGAAGGTGCTGGTAAGAGGGAAGAGACTCTCTTTACTGCCTGGCTAGCCAGGCAACCAGATCTGGAAGGTAGTCCTGTCCCACTAGAGGCCACTGATGGGACTTGGCTGTTCTTGCCACCTATCAGCCTTTCCATCTTACGGAGTTGCTGGCTAGGTGAGCGAAGAAGGAGAATCTCTTTACTATGCAGCCAGCAGAACTACCAAACCTAGAAGGGAGCATCTATCCACCCATACACAGGGTGAGACCTCCTTCTGAGGAGTCACCTAGTGGGGTTTGAACCCCCTGCACACTCTTAGTGATACCCCACAATCTTTCCTCCTCCTTCCTAATCTTTCTAGAAACGTGTACTTAAATATATCTATCTCAGATGCTTCTTACGCTTAGTAACTAGTTCTGGGGTAGGAATAGTTCAGACTGCAACTTTCATAATCCTTGACTACTAGCCATGCTGCGTGGGTCTTCTGGAAGTTAACGTTCAAGCCATCTGGAAGACCAGATCCCCACCCCTGCTTTCATTCCTCATTCTTTTATTCCACGTGGCATTGAGCTCATTGTTCTTGTCATTTGCTTTGAGATCATCTTATTATAGTTTCCTTTTGTTTTTGTTCTTTAAAGCTTGTTTTGGTGGTTCTACAGAGCTGAGGATTTCTCAGGGGGAAAAACAACTTGCGCCCATTACACACGGGCACCCTAAGCTGCTAGGGTTAGAAAGGGGCGTCTCTTCCAGACGCGCCTAGCCCTACCACAGACTGAGTCCGTAACAAATGGCAGCAGCCGTTCCACACGGCCGGCGCCATCTCGACGTAGCGGATGCTCTGCGTCTGCATATTGCGCCCCGAAAGTGACACCGTGAGTACGTGACTAGCGCCTCGCGGCGTCTCTTCCAGGGCCCAGGAAGGAGCGTGATTTTTGCACTCCTTCTCTGCAGCATCCGGGAACCGCGCCGTTTGGCTGCTGCGGTTCCCGGACACTGCAACCGACGGCGGCGGCAGACCGCCACTTCTGAGCGGTCTGTAATGGGCCTTAGTAACCAAGCATGCTGCCCACCCAACTCAACCACTATCACTGTCACCCAACTTTGCAGCTAGTAAGTCTTTAATGGCAACCTTTGGCTCCACAACATTTAAGGCAACAACCACTACAGAGTAACTGAGGGCAGGGGGTGATACGGAAAATGTGAAATGTTTTTCTTAGAAGATGTACTGGATGATGGTATCTCTTTGAGCCACACACTATATATAAAGTAAGTTATTTTGTTTTGTTATTATTCAGTTGCACAAACTGCACCATTTGCCCTCCTTCGAGAACACAAATGATCTTATGACCATGTGTTATTCCAAGTCCCTATGGAGGACTCACTGTGTGTTCTTTTATGCTTGGATTTTAATGATCACTGGGCACATGCAGATTGACTGAAGTCCCCAGTTTTGTTCCTGTTCCCCAATTTTATACTGTGTTAAATTGATCTGGAGAGCTGGTATTAAAAAATCTCTGATTGTATCAGGAGCATATAGAAAATATTCTGGGATAAACAAAACATGTATGGATCTCCAAAATCAAATCAAAAAGAACAGAAACAAAATTGAGGACTTTTTGGTCTTTCCAATCAGTCTGGATGTCTCCACTGACAACTTCAATATCATTAAAGATAGATCTGACAGAGTGGAATGTGCTTTCACCCAGAACAGCTTATATATGTGTTTCTATAGATAGAATATTTATATTTATTCTGACCACATGTGGACAAAAATATACAGTGTTATGCAGACATCCTTATGCCCTACTGGATTTAGCATAGTAGCTCTTTCCTTCATTCTGTTAAAAAGGAAATGATGTTTTCAAGTATGTAAATTTATTTAAATTAGATTATCTCCATCATCCATCTGTGTGATCTTCCTTTACAACAGAACAAAAAAGAAAGAAAGAAAGAAAGAAAGAAAGAAAGAAAGAAAGAAATTTAAAAAGTTGATGGCTGCAATTCTAAACTTTAGGGTTACTATAAGTTAGAAATGAGTTGAAGGCACACCACAACCACAAAAACAACACATGTAGAGGCTTGTACTATAAGGTTCAAACACTATACACCCATTTCTGGACATAACTCTTGCTGAACTCAGTGGCACATATTCTGCATGGAGATGCATAGGATTGACTAAACACATTTACTAGAAAATGTATTCTCTGCCATGGGATACAGTGAAATTTTCTTCTGAGTAAATATGGATAAGACGATGCCTCCATATGCTCATTTTTCCATTACTGTAACTCTACAGTTATTGATGGCTCTGTGGCAACTAGGAAGGCAAAGCTTTGACAAATAGTCACCAGCATTCAGCAAATGCAAAGGAATAGATTTGTTATGTGGTGTTCCTGGGTTTTGTAGGAGCATGTGCTGAGATAGTGAAATGAGCCATACCAAGGCAGAAACATCTATTTAATTATGCCTTATGTTCAAACCATTCCATTTTTAATTAAAATCACTGAATTGACTAATAGAAGAACTACCACGGAAGACTCATGTTTTGAAGACCAAGAAATAATAATTTATCATATTTTTCCCCTGAAGGAGTAGCACCGTCGTCTTTGATTTTAATCAAGATTAGAAGAGAAGAAATACTAAATGTGAAGATCTATCTAACATGTCATAATATAGTACAGTAATTCCTTTCCCCCCCCCTGGTTACACAAAAGAACAGGTGCATTGAGCATCCTTTATAAATCTGACAATGCATTTGTGTCCTTGAGGCTATAAAATCAAGGCACCACAGGGCTTTAGAAAACACAGAGCTTCTATGTAGCTGCTATGTAGTATGTTTAGCCATGAAGACTAGCTTGCCTTTCCTGCCTATTCCCTGTCAGAACAACACACACACGCATACGCTCCTATGTTTCACCCAGAATATCAATTCCACTATCAGATTATTCAGATATCATCAAGAATCAATGGGGAAAATCCATCAAAAACAATGGAATGCATACAGAAGACACTAGCTGCCAGCAGGCAATCAGTCTTCCAACTCCTGGTTGCAAAATTTCCCTCTAACTGCCAGGATGGCTGTGGATTTTTTGATTCACAGATCTATGCCGCAAATATAAACCAGCTTAAATCTGGAATTGATATGGGAAAAGATGCTGTTCACATTGGAAGGAGTGATCTGCATATGTGGTGGGAGAAAGTGAATTTAGTAGTATGGAACAGCAATCAAAGGGGAAAATGGACACACAGGACATATTTGATAATTGTTGTTGTTGTTATTGTTATTATTTCTTACCTTCCTCTCCTCATGGATCAAGATTTGGAACAACAACAAATCAACAATGCACAACATTAGTTAAAAACATCAATTAAAATATGCAATGGTTTAAAAGGACAAATAAGACATACACATTTTAAAACAATCCACATTTTAAATTCATCATCTAAATTCACAGTTTACATACAAAATATTTCTTTGAAATGTATCTTTGAGATGTCAGATTCCAAATCCCATTAGATCTAACCAGCATAGGGAAAGGTGAGGGATGGTGTCCAACAAAATTTGGAGGGCCACATGTTCCTCTCCTCTGATGTACAAGAGACTATATTTAGATCCTGAGGATTTGGAAGTTCTCTCAACGATCCATCTTGATTCTGATTCTTGTCCATAGGCTGCCATGATTATTTAAAGGACCAGGGGTGTAGCTATGGGAGGGAGGTTGAAAAATGACAACATTCTCCTGCCAAAAAGAATCCTGACCTCGGAACTGATATTTTCCTTCTGTTCCCAAATTTCTACCATTGCCGAGACTGAAAATCATTCATACCTGGAACTCTTCTATTTGCTATCTGTTTGATAAGTTTGCCTGCTCCTTTTTCTTTGGTTGCATAAACTACATTTATAAGTGCTAAACTACAATTTTAAATTGCTACAATATAAAAAATATAGGAAACTGAAATAAAATGTTATGGGGCAGAGTTCCTGTTCCCTTAACCCTCACCCAATAGCTATACACCTGTAAAAGACACTCTCGCAAACACATTAGGAGCTGACACTTGCTGCATACCTTATTTTTATTTTTATTTTTTTCTCCCTGAGAGCTCTAAAGCACTGCAGACCATATATATGTCTGACCTCCTCTGTGTCCCATCAGTCAGGTCAATATGATGTGGGAGGATGCAGGAAAGGGCCTTTTTTGCTATGGCATCTCAGTTAGGGAATATCTTTCCATGATGCCTGATTGGAAAAGTTGCCACTTCTGGCATTAAGTGAAAACATGGCTGTTCACTGAAGCCTTTGGAGCCTAACTGGTTTTGCCCAAACTCTTACATGTACAGGAGGCCCTTGATATCCACTGGGGGTTGGTTCCAGGACTCCCTGTGGATAACAAAATTGGTGGATGCTCAAGTCCCATTAAACACAATGGCACAGTAAAATGGTGTCCCTTATATAAAATGGAAAATTAAGATTCGCTATTTGGAATGTATACTTTTTTCGGAATATTTTCAAGCTGTGGATGCTTGAATCCATGGATTAAAATTTTAACCTCCCCCCCTTTTTTTTTAAATTGTTAAATTATCTAATATGTTTTTGACTTCTAAAAGTCATTTCACTGTTACACTGTTTAAATTAGTTAGGTAGTTTTACAGTATGCTGTTTTGAAGCTGTTAGATGGGGGGAAGATAATTTATTTACAGTGTGCTTGTGCCATACGCGGGCATGCCATATGTGGCTTTCAGCTTACGCTGAAGCTGCGCTATAATAAAAAGAAAACCAACACTATTACATAGCTGCATGAAGTATGATTAGCAAAATAAACATGGAAAAAAGCAGTCCAAACTACCAAAATTATATATTCCTATACAAACAGAATATTCAGCTATAAATATATTGGTTCACAAACACAATTGCAAAGTACAAAAATGCATGGCAAAAAATGGATCCAGAAAATATTTTAAAATTGGAATACAGTCGGCCCTTATTATACAGAGATATTTTTATTCACGGATTCAAGCATCCACGGTTTGAAAATGTTCAAAATAGTACAAATTTCAAATATCAAACCTTGATTTTCCATTTTTTTATAAGGGACACCATTTTGCTATATAATTATATTTAATGGGACTTTAGCATCCACGGATTTTGTTATCCATGAGGGATCTTGACACCAAACCCCAGTGTATAATAAGGGTCCACTGTACATCAGCATACCATCCAACTGTCCTGATTTGTCAGGAACAGTCCCTATTAATCTTCTGTCATTCTACTTTGCAAGCTGTTTTTACGATGTTCTTCTTCCTCTCTCTTTCTCCTACTTTTCACTTTTGTCCTAAATTGCTTCAATTGTTGCAAACTGGGTTCAAAATGCAAAGTTTGTACCTAATGAATTCCGCAGAGAGGAAAGGAGAAGAGGGTATGGAACTTTGCCCTTCCCTGTGGGCAAAAGCAAATTGCTGCAGCCTGTCTTAGCATTTCTGTTCTTCTTTACTGATAATTTTTGCCATCTTGACCTTACTGCTATTTATTTGTATTTTTTAAATACTGTAAGCCGCCTTGAGTTCCAGTCTAGAAGAAGACTATGATGTTACTTGACCACATATGTCCTGGTTATAATCTGTGAAATATTGAAATAACATAAAAGGCCAAATTTTAATGATCTATTAGTACCGTTGACATAATATTATTATTACAATCATTATTTGAATTCAGTAAGAAATCACGCTGCCCACCTATTTTCTGTACAAACACTCCTGATCATGGGCATAAAGATAAAAGGTAAAGGTATTCCCCTTTGACAAGGTTGTCAAATCGTATCCTATTGTAGGGGGTGGTGCTCATTACTAAGCCAAAGAGCCAGCGTTGTCAAAGACAACACCATGATTATGTGGCCAGCATGACTGCATAGAATGCAGTTACTTCCCACCAAAGTGGTATCTATTTATCTACTTCTACTTTTACATGCTTTCAAATTTTCATGGGCATCCAGAGCTTGGAAATACTGGCTTGGACAGGCTAGCTCGGGGTCCCAGGAGCTGTAGCGTAAACCCAAACTCTATTTTAAGACAATGAAAATGCCCACTAAAGCGGTTGCACTGGGTTACACATGTGCTAAAGCATTTGCGCAATGGAAATATTATAAATATTTCTAAAAACAATATTATAGAAATATTATAAATATTTAAAAAAATGAATACATAAAACAGTTATTGTATAATACATACAATCGTTAGCACATACAGGTTCCCTCTGGATGAGATATAAATATCTATAAACACAAGTCTCTTAGAGGTACATTGCAGAACCATAGAAAAGGGAAATCCTTCAGTATGGATACAAATGTTTAATAGCCCCATGAGAAAATACATCAAAATACTATTCTGTGACTTGCTACTTGTGAAAATCAGTGGGGTGGCTAATTATTCCTTCTGATTTAATGGAGACTTCAGCTCAGAAATCTATCTTATTCCTATCTTCCTACCTATATGGCTATGGCACCCCTTGTCTTTGGATTCTTTCAAGGAGTTGGAATGGCTGAGTGTTATATGTATAATTCTGTAATTTTGGGGAAAGGTGTCTTTCTAGGTAATCAGGATTTATGGGTGGAATTATTACTGTTTTAACTGAACTTTTGTATACTTAATTTACTTGTTTAAAATGTGTGCAGAGCTTTCTTAGACAGAAACATGGTCCACTTCCCCTTACCTCTTCAACCATTGCAAAGCCAGGAGGTCTGGAGGCAGCATATGCTCTCTTATTCTCCCTCCCTCTTTCCCCCCTTTCTCTTATACACTTACACACATGCCCCAGGGCAGTAATTATAAGGAATTTCTGTCTATCCTGGAAATGAGTTTCAGATGGCAGAGATAAAAATGGCAAGATGCAAGAATGCAGACCCCCTCTGAGGCTCAAGGAGACGAACCAGCTCTGTTGCATATCACATAGCACTGCAGTAAATTGTGAGTTAATGGACATGGGGACTTGGTTACTTTGGGGGCCTCAAAGGAGGATCAAATGTAGGCTTGTGAGACCACACTTTTAGGAAAAACATGAGCCAAGTGCTACCTTTTCGCTGAGAAAAAGTGTCAGTGGATACAAAAGGATTTAACCGAAGGCGTGTCCACATGTACATTTTTATGAGGAAGAGGTCAAATGGACATCCAGCACACAGACCGCCCTTGCAGCTCCTGCAGCTTCAACATGCGTGGCTGACTTGCCCATTTCTATGCCCAAGGCAGGGGCATCTGGTGGCTTCAATGTCTGTGTACCAGGTCTGAATTTCACTCTGATCTTTAAAAGAGATATCCAGGCTACTGAAGCCAATCCTGCAAATAATTCCACCACCTTTAAAGTTCAGATTCCATACCCACTGCTCTTGGAGCCACCAGCTGGCACTGTGTCTCACATGAGGCTCTTCCATTACCTGGTTTGTTCTTTTAAATAAAACCTGCTTTCTAGCCTTTCTCAGGTTGTTCAGAATGGCAAATGTGAATGGCCACAGTGCAGCACTGAATTCACAAGCGTCTCACTTTCACACAAATTCAGAGTGGTATAGAAAGATGATCGGGTATTTGCAGGTTATTTTCATGCACTTAAAATCCATGGGATCATAGAGTTGGATGGGACCACATGGGCCATTTAATCCAACCCTCTGCCATGTAGAAATACACAATTACAGAACTCATGAATGATACCAATCCAACCTCTGTTCAAAGACCTCCAAAGAAGGAGAGTACACCATTTCCTTATTCTGCTCTCATACAGCTCTTATAACAAAGTTTTTCCCTAGGTTCATCTAGGTTTGACCATATAACACCTAAGTTGAAAGCTCTGCACTGGCTGCCTATTCACTTCCGGGCACAATACAAAGTATTGGTTATCACCTATAAAGCCCTACATGGCTTGGATCCGAGTTACTTGAGGGACCGCATCTCCCCACACAATCCGCCCCGCACACTCAGAACATCCGGGAAGAACTTATTGGAAACTCCAGCGTCCAAATATGTCTCTTCATCCCAAAGGGCCTTTACAATAACGGCCCCGCGGATCTGGAACAGCCTTCCGGAGGAGCTCCGTCTCATGACTTCTTTGGAAACATTTAAGAAGAGATTGAAAACTGCACTCTTTTGCCAAGCGTCCCCCCTAGGAGTGATGTCTACATGACCAATATGCCTGCCGACAATGATATTACCCCTGGATGTTGGATGCTGTTGGATAGTTGTATTTTACTGATGTTTGTATAGATTACCATTTTGTGTTTTTATAGTGTATCTGTATTGTATTGCATTGTATGTATTGATTTTAGTAGTCTATAACCCCGCTTCGATCCTTTGGGAGAGGCGGGGAAACCCAAATAAATATTATTATTATTATTATTATTATTATTATTATTATTATTATTATTATTATTATTTCCCAATGTTTAGGTGAAATCTCTTTTCCTGTAATTTGAATCCACTGGTTTGTGCTCTAGTCCCTGGAACAACAGAAAACTAGCTGTCACGATCTTACACATGACATATAGTTAAAGATGGCTATCATATCATATCACTGGAGAGCTTGCATGGTGTAGAGGTTTGAGCATTGGACTATGACTCTGGATACCAAAGTTCAAGTACCTGCTCAGTCATGGAAACCCACTGAGTGACCTCGGGCAAGTCACACTCTCTTGGCCTCAGAGGAAGGCAAAGGCAAACACTGTGAACAAATCTTTCCTTAGGGTTGCCATAAACCAGAAACAAAGGCACACAACAATAATCACATTACCCCTCAATTTTCTCTTTTCCAGGTTAAACATACCAGCTCCCTAAGCTATTCCATATAGTATTGGATTCCAGACTTTTTACCATCCTGATCACGCTCACCTAAACAGGTTCCAACTTGTCAATATCTGTCTTGAGCTGTGGTGGATAGAACTGGATGCAGTATTCCAAGTAAGGTCTCACCAAAGCAGAAGATAGTATTACTGCTTCTCTTGATCTGGACATTACATTCCTGTCGATACTTCCTGCATCACCTAACAGCAGATGTGTTTTACCTAAAGTGCATGATTGTTTCTTCATCTGTCCTTTTACAATAAATAATACATTTATACTAATTCACTTCTTACGAATCTCATGCAACAGTTTGAGGAAAGGCAAGTGAATTTGGTGAGCTTGAACCTACAGGACCTGAGCAGAGAACTAGAGAATAGGGGGGCTTGGAGGCGTAGCATTCACAGGGCCACCGTCCATTAGTTGGGGGCGACTTAAAGACAGCTGACAACAACGACAACAACAACAGCAGCAGCAGCAGCAGCAGCAAAGTGAACTTCATAGCAACAGGTGCTTCAGCTGTGAATTGAGATGAGGTAAATAATTTGGAGCACTAGAGATAGGGGAGAATTTGATTACATTTAATTAGAATTGGGATAGATTTTAAAGCAAGCTAACCTAATTCACACTTTCTACACTACTATGTGGGTGCCAGGTGAAACCCTAAGGGGGTGTGTGACACTACTACTGCCCAAATCTCTGTCTTTTGGCAGAAATGGGCTGTGGCATTTGCCTGCATCCTTTTAAAACCCTGGAGCTTAGTGGAAGAGAAGGCATGAGTGAGTCGTGATTCAGTGGACGAAAAAAAGGAGAGGCCTCAGTTTTTAATATATTTTAAAACTCTTTTTAAATTCTACTTTAAAACATCACGTCTCAACAAATTTTCACTACAATCATATGAAAGTATGTAAATACATTTAGGCTGTGCTTATAATATTGTAATTTCAAGGTATAATTTTAATTCTGTTAGTTGTCTACATCACAACTATTGCCATTGCATTTAATGATGTATGTGAATTACGATTTACGAATAACATTAGTACAACAACTATTACTAAGTATGGTGTGGCAGGGAGGAGATCAGTGGGGTGTGTGTGTGACACCATGAATTCCCGCACCAAGTGCCGCTGAATCACTTTTTTCTTCGTTTACAAAAAGATTGTGCAGCTAGCGTGAACAGACTCATGTTCAAATATCAGAGTTTCATGAGTTTAACTACTGAAGATGCCTGCCAAATGAGGCAGGGGATAAAGTTTTCCAAAGGGGCTAAGGAAATCTAGCTAAGAAGCCCCAGTGCTCAAATAAGCAATATCATCCCAAGATTCCCTTGGAGGAAGCAATGTCACCAGAAACATTTTGAAGCCAGATGAAAAGCTGTTTATATTTTAAGTGTTGATGGGCACAAAGATTCACAGGGAATAAAATGGTGTTTCAACTAAATACACTCTTCAAATGGATCTGTGCAGCACTTAATTGGAGGCAAGGGAACCTGTTCAATCAATGGGTCCTACATTAGTGATAATTTGTGACTAAGTGCTTCCCTGCCCTTAAGAGTTCTGTTCTGCAACATCCTCCCCAGAGCATCCACTTCCTGCTCACATTCATTTGTTCTCAGAACAGCCTCCTGCTGCAGCCTCCTTTCCTTAACAAGAAGCCCCTGTCCCTTTTGAGTCTTTCAAAGAGGGAAGTTTGAGCTGCACTGCGCTCTCTGCCAAATTCACAAAGCGTTGCTCAGTGAAAACAGAGGGGCCTTTCCAAGTTCCAGCAGGTAAGGTTTTCCAGACGGCAGCAGGAGATGCTGTCGAGTTCCTTATTTGCAGGATTTAGTAGCTTCCGCACAAGAGTACTACTGCAAGACCGCTTGCTGTTTGATGGGGGTGCCCCTGAAGTTTAAAAGCTACTTCCAGAGTTTTGTTGAAACAGACAAGATTTTGTCAACAGCGCGCCAGCCGGAGAATCATTAATACGAACACACTTCAGGATGCAACTGTGCGCCTGCTCCCTTCCTGGCAGTTGGAGTTTCAAACTAATTAATTCCTGTGATCTGAGCCATTCACTTTTATTAATAGTATCAGCATGTGCGATGCCTGCGCTGTTGTAGATGATGTGCTCTCCCCAGGGATCTGAGCAGCATGCCGTTGTAGGTTTTCAAAAGTTTTCCTTGGTAGGCTTTGCTTTATTCTTATTCTCTCCAGGTTTTCATAAGTCTTGCAAGCAACGTTCCAGCTCTACTGGGATGCTTTCAGGAGCTGTATATATCTGAGAGTGAGTATTTGCCTGGGTCATTAAATTCCTTCTGAATTGGCTCACCGTGGTGGAATCACCTGTCTAATGCAGTCACATGCAGAAGAGGAAACAGAGGTCAGGACTTCTAAAAGGAGGTGAAAATCCATTGGTTTCACTTTCCCCTGCAGTTAGATTTTTTTTTAAAAAAAACATTAAGTTTATTCCCCCTCCCTCAATAGGAATACATTTGCAGTTTCTGAATATTTTAACAGTGAACAGAAATAAAATTTTCTCCTGTCTCTACTGGGTAAATTCAATAGTAACAGTTATTCCAGGACCAAGTTGTACCTAACTACCATATGGGTAACATATCCAGGGGTAGCTGTGTTGATCATACAGTAAAGTAAACTTCCAAGCAAAGTACAGTAACATCCAAAATCCACAAAACAGTGAAATTTTTATTGGGACAACCAAAGCACATGAAATACATGTTGCAAGGTGAAGTCAAAGGCTTTCATGACCGGCATCCATAGTTTTTTGTGGGTTTTTCGGGCTATGTAGCCATGTTCCAGAAGAGTTTATTCCTGATTTTCACCAACATCTGTGGCTGGCATCTTTAGAGAATTCTCTAAAGATGCCAGTCACAGATGCTTGGTGAAACCTCTGAAATAACCTCTTCTAAAACATGGCCATATCGCCGAAAAACTCACAAAAAACTATACATATTGTAAGCTTTCAAAGCTCCACTGGCTTCTTCATCAGGCAAAGGTGTTAAAAATCATACAGGAGAAAAACATTTTTTCTAACATAAAAATAAGATAATAACATAATAAAATAATAAAAATTTGCATTAGCTATGTTATGTTATGTTATTTTAGGCCTTCATTTTGTCAAGATGTTGTAGGTATTGTTCTCGGTTAAGATGGGTATCCAGGAAGACCACTTCTCCTTGTTGCCATGTAGCATGGCAGACAAAGCATTTTAAAGTCCAACAATACAATAGGTACTTCCTTGAGATTCAGGATGTCTACATCTTTTGTGAGGCCACACGGGTGGTTAAAGTATGATGAACCTCTCAAAACAGGAAACGGGGGGGGGGGTACAGAAAAAAACGGGTAAACCTACTCACCACTAACATGGTTGTGACTACACAAGGATTCAAAGCCCAAATTCTAAGTGTTAAGTACAGTGGACCCTTGGTATCTGCTGGGGTTTGGTTCCAGGACACCCTGTGGATACCAAAATCCATGGACGCTCAAGTCTCATTATATCTACTTGAGTAGTAAAATGGTGTCCCTTATATTAAGTGGCAAAATCAAAGTTGGCTTTTTGGAATTATTTTGTGTGGAATATTTTCAAGCTGTGGATGGCTTCATCCATGGATGCAAAATTGATGGATATGGGGGCCTAACTGCACTCAAAGCCCTGTGCTATGATGGACAAATCTGTCAGTTTCAATTTCTTCCACATTTAGATTTTTTTAAAAAATCCCAAGTTCTTTCCAAGTTGAAACAAAATCCATATCCATGTCTGTTGTTCCTTGTTTAAAGTAGGCTGAGGAAGGACAGGCTGTGGGCCGAATGCAGATTTCTGCCCATTTTTGTGGTCCCTCTAATCATTTCATGACACTCCAAAAATTGTCAGCTCCCTGGTTCAATTTGTATCCTGGGGAATTTTTTATTATTTTTTTGGCCTTCCACATGCATTTTAATTGTCTACAAATGTGGTGGTTTCTCTTGTTTCACTGCCTCAGAAATCCTGGGGGTGGGGAGCTAAAAGAAGCCTAAAGATAAACTGAAAGTGATGTGAGGTGACTTCTGTTTTGCTGGCAGTGCTCTGGTGTGGCTTGTCACTGCTGGATGCCTGTGTGGTGAAATGTCTCTCTCCTCCACCTACAATGGGCCACCCCTGCTTTGAGGATTGCTCTCTCTCTCTCAGCATCTCACAATAGTGTCTGCAGTTTAAAACAATACAAAAGCTTTAAAAATGTAAATGCAAAGTTTAAAAAACAATGAAACAATTTAACAAAGTTAAAAAACATTACACATTAAAATTTAAAATACAGTAGACCCTTGTTATACGCTGGGGTTTGGTTCCAAGATCCTTGTGGATAACAAAATCTGTGGATGTTCAAGTCCCATTAAATATAATGACATAGCAAAATGGTGTCCCTTATAAAAAATGGAAAATCAAGGTTTGATATTTGAAATGTATACTGATTTGAACATTTTCAAACCGTGGATGCTTGAATCCGTGTATAAAAAATCTGTGTATAAGAAGGGCCGACTCTATATGAAAAACTCTAGAAAACACTGTACACATCTTGCAAAGCATTTGAAGTCCAACTCTTGTCAGTCTGCTGCCGAAAGGATAGCAGGGCAGGAGTTTCAGGACCATACTTCTCCAGCTGATAAATGCTAACGCATCTCTCAAAAGTGCCTCACAAGATTTAAAACTAAACATAAAGTGAAAAGGTTTTGGGTAAGCATACATAAGATAATACAGGAAGTCTTAAAGATAAACATCCCTTGTAAAGTCGAAGGCTTTCATGGCCGGCATCCATAGTTTTTTGTGGGTTTTTCGGGTTGTGTGGCCATGTTCTAGCAGAGTTTCTTTCTGCGTTTCGCCGCATCTATGGCTGGCATCTGATGCCAGCCCGAGCTGGAAACGTCAGAAAGGAACTCTGCTAGAACATTGCCACATAGCCCGAAAACCCACAAAAAAACTATAAACTCCCTCTTTCCACGAATTGTTTTTTAAATTAGTAGATATGATACAGTTAAACTGACACAAATCAGAATCACTATGATTTTGACATGATAATGCAGCGCGCATGGTATTTGCCAAATACTGGAAATCTAATGTAATCCTATCCACAGAGGAATGGATTATGGGTGTACGGCTTTTTGATTTTGGACAGATTGACTAGTATTCGGCAGGGAAAACAAATCAAGAATATGAACTAAAATTGGAAGGTTGAAAAACTGTGGTATGAAGATATGATAAAGATGCACGTATAGTTATGAAAAGTTAGAATAAAAAGAAGAACAATGGATGTTAAGTCACTATAGGACATTTTCACCTTCACTGATCATGATTTATTTATGCTTGTTTGATTCATTATTTGTATGTTTATGTATTTATTTACATTCACCCATAATTCTTTATTTTACTTTATTCTACTTTATTTTTATTTTATTTTTACTTTCTATCAAAATCTAATAAAAATCATAATTTAAAAAATTAAAAAAAAGATTTAAAACTAAACCATCAGCAAACATTTTGTCTAGTAAAATAGCAATATTAAAAACCACCTTTTTAGTGGTGTTTTAGCATTCCTGGATCCCAATCTAAAGAAATTTAATTGTGCCCAGAGCTGGATGGAGGATTTGGGGAACTGAGAGTCCAAAAGATAACTTTTCTGAGCTCAGGTTGTGCCTTGCATATACTGAACTCACATAGGCATTTCAATGAATTTCAGATGCAAGTAACTGTTTAATTCCATGGGACCTCAGCAGGGCTAAGATTCTCTGGATTTAAGCCAAGTGTTCAGACTGTTCTTTGAATCAATGTCCATCTTCACTGTAAGCCCCCTCTCCCTTTGCTTGTATTTTCTTGGTACGAATTGATCTGTGTAGATTCCATTTCAAATAACATACTGTACCAGATATAATAATGCTTCTCCACATTGGTACAATTTATTTTTCTTCTGTAAGCTTCAACATTATTGATGGATCTTATGGTACATACAGCTTCTTTCCCAGTTATTAATTCTTAGTTATCTATTGTATAGATTGTAATGGGGAATGGAACTGGAAAAGTAAGTTGTGCGCATGTATATAATACCAATGTTTTTGTACGTGAAGGCTTTTCTAAACACTTTCTTCCTGAAATTAATTTCTTCAATTATTTTTGCTAATAACAACCAAATACAACCCAATTATGGAATAGTTTAAAGCAATTTTTGTATCTACATAGATTGCTCAATTATAGAAACAGTAAATAAAGATAACAAATCAGTATTAGGAATATAATGACCTTAATAGTTAAGCCTATTGCAACTAAGTAAACTTGTTTATTCCACCAGCAGTTTATTATAAATACCGTTTTCAAACAAGGAAAGTTACAAGGATTGTAAAATTGTCTCCCTTAAACAATGGCCTTGTATCCTAGGAATATCATCCTAGCTTTCTTAAACATCACTTTCCATTAAGATCATTCTTCGCTAATGATACTTCTGTGGTATATTAGAGAAATGAAATTTATAAAACATTATGTATGATATTCATAACATATTAAAAAGATCTAACTGGTTGATTATCATATTGATCATTTCTCTTTCTAGGCGGTGGGGGGTGATGAATTCTTTCCCCAGGGAAGGGTTAATACTTTCACAGTAATTTAATTCTCTTATTTATACATTGTAAATACATATGCCATGGCCCATGTAAAACAGGCCATGCAGATTCTTTCCCCAGGTGATGATGGATACAGGATACCCATGAAAGGAAAGGGCTATTAAACATCGAGGGCATATCTGGACAAGGAAATTGTCAACCCAAATGAGATACATGTTAAATTAATGGCCTGCTTCGATTAATAACTGTTCTAGTAAGAAAGCACTAGCACACTGCCTCAGTCACAGTTTGCACCTGTGAAGTCAACAGTTCCTGAAGATTACTGCACACAGCTTTTAAACCACAATCAGAGCTGAAGAAAAATGACTTTGGTGATACTTATTACACTACAGCAACTCCGATCCGTAGCTTTTGTGTGTCCTCCAGCACAATTAGGCTGTCCCTTTTAATTGATGGGGAAACCTGTCAATGACCTCCCAATCGCACTAGTCTCTAGGTACAAAATGTCGCTGCCAGGGCAGTTGCAATATTAACAGTCATGTGGTGTCAGCATCACCTTCTCTTTCCTTGTCTCCCCCCCCCCAAAAAAAAGTCAAAATAAAATAAATCTGAAAGCCATGCTGAGTAGAGCATAGGGCAGGTATAAGTAGGGTTAAGGGGGAGTCAGGAAGAGACCATGATGGCAGCAGCAGCCCCAGGCGCACAATTTCAAAGATATGTGATAATGACTGCTCTGGTATGTTTCTAATTTGTTTATTTTTTAACTGACACGATTTCAACGAGATTGGAGGCTTGTATGACAATGTCCGTTGTCTCAGTTTGTTCCACTTTGCACATACTAGCAGTGAAATTCACCCTCCATTCTGCTGTTCATTCATTCATTCTGGAAACATCTCTTTGGAACGCTCTGCAGTTTGTTTGGGATTTCGAGAACCTGAAGAACACAAGTACCAGCCACCATATTTGGGAATTTGATGGATGCCCCAGCAAGGCTCACAGATATTTAGGAACAAACTTTGAACTTGTAATGTTGTTTAAAGGTCGTATCTTCAAAGTCATATGTCCATGTTTGAAGTTCTAGCAATTTGAAGTTCCATCCAATCACAATCTCATTATTATTGCTGCTAACCCCTTTGCTTTTTATCCTAGATCTTGATGGATAAGTAAATTCCTAAATTGTAATATCACTAACAGAAACACTCAGCCCAAGACTTGTTTTTTTTTTGTAGCTCCTTGACATAATTTGGCTAGATCACAATGTATCAAACTTGCTTTATTCTATCTATCTATCTATCTATCTATCCATACACATACTTTGCATTTTATATTTCAAATTTGTGCACTACAAGAGTTTTCTTTATTGAGTAATTTAAAAATATATCAAACAAATATTGTATGCACAGTGGATGAAGTTTACCATTATTTCTTTGGAGCAAGACGTATGCCATTATTTCCCACACCAAACCATGTGCTAAGGATTGTATTTAATATTCATGAAATCTCTTTAGCTGTAGCTTAATTAATGACTACACCTTCTGTGAAGGGGCTCCATGTGCATAACCCACCAAGGAACTCTATATGTTTGTTCAACACTAGGGAGGGAGGAGATTCTAGACACTTGTAATGATAAATGAAAGCAGAATGAAATTGAGCAGTGTTAATTACTGAGTGAAAGTGCAGAACTCACTGCAGTTAACATAGCTCAATTGTGACCAAGGTGTTTGTGGAAGTGGATAGAGCTTTCTGTTCCAGGAAAGTGAGATGGCATGAGATGAAGGACTTCTGACCACAATTCAGTTCCTCATTTTGTAGGAGCAAATCTTAGGCAAAACAGTACTCCACCCACCACCAGATGTGAACCTGGTCCTTCAAGGAGGTAAGTGTACAAGGTTGTTCCCCTGAGGAGATAGATGGGTCTTGTCAGAGGACACACAACCAAACAACAAGCCTTATAGCATCTCCAACCAAAGCTGAGCTTGACCATCATCAAAGATAGCTCAAGTAGAGAATTACTGGTAAGTTGCATCACCTGTTGGAAACCTTTTTAATAATGATTATTACTGTTAAGGAAAAAGCAATGTGGGTTATACAGTAAGAGAAATAAAACTTGTATGTGAGAGTCAGAGTGACTCAGCAGAAGCCGATGGAGAACCACACAGGTGTGAATAGTAATACAATTAACAAGTACTGAGTGCCAAGGACAAGAAATGCATAGTGAATAATTGGACACACCTGACAATTGTAAAGTGGTCAAGGCTGAGATGATGAAATCATTAATTGTGGGATGAACAAGGAGAACCAATGGGAATGATGTACACGCCTACTGGGTGGAAACAGACAACAGTAGGTGGTACCATGATATGGCTATAATAATGACTATACGTACATCCCAGTGTATTTTGTGGGTTGGAGTAGTGGTTGTAGAGTGGATTGGAGAGTGAGGAGTTGAGTATTGTTTGGAGCTGTATATAGTAGAATAAAGTAGATCTTTTATATAAGACTACTGAGTTGTCTGGTGTCTTGGGTGAAGCTACAAGAACCAGCAGGACCCTGGTGAAGAAGGGTGAAGACTTCTGTGGAAGCATGAGTGAGAAGGCTTGGAGAGTTTGTCGGGGTCTTCAGCCAGTTCTCTGCAACTCTTGCAAAGATACAACAACTGGCCAAAACTGGTCAGCGTGGTGCACAACCAGGTGGTGAGTTCCAGGCCAGGTGAAGAGCCACAACTCCCATCATCCCTGACAATTACTGGTTAAATTATTACTTTTAATTGGCTTTAATATGCTTTATGTGTCCATGGACAGAGAAGTAATAATAACAATAATGGACCTTATCCCATGGCTTAATAAATCAATTTACCTCTACCCAGTTTAAATCTTAATTTGGGCAGTATCCTGATATTATCACAAGGTTTTTACCACCTAATTCGCCACCCAAATACAGCCCATGTTCATCCTCGCTTCCAGAAGCACTCTGGCTACCATTTTCTTAACTCAGAAAACTCCCGATATGAAAAGAGCCAGTTCTGGAAGCAGGGACGGACCCAGGCTGTCTTCAGGTGGCAAATTAGGCAGCAAAAACCTTGTGATACTATCAATATGCCATCCGAATTAAGATTTAAGACGATTAATTAATTAAGCCATGGGATAAGCTCCAATGAGTCAAGATTGGTATGTTAAAATTATGTCACCATAAATTTGGGCCCGTACAGACAGGCCAAAATAAAGCTGCTTTGGGTCACTTTGGAGGTATGCTGTTTAAATGACACATGCATCTTAAGAGACCAGAAATTGCGACAAAGCTGCGATCCAGTCCTTAGGATTGGAGTGTGGCTTTGGCATGGCTTCTGGCCTCTTAGGACATATGCATCATTTAAACAGTATACCTCCAAAGTGACCCGAAGCAGCTTTATTTTGGCCTATCTGACCTGGCTCTTTCTTAAAACAAGGATCAGGAGCAAATTAAGAGCAGCAAAGGTAGGAGAAGGACATCAAATCCTTTCTTTGCTCACATCCCTCCACAACTGCCTTTTCCATCAGACACAAATCTATAAATAACTCCTGGAAGTTGAAAAAAGAACTGGCAGAAGAAATTTTACATATAAGAATATTTGATATTTATGCTGGCAGGTAGTGCTGAGCTAATGGCTACAAAACAAGGATAACTACTCTGAATACCCATAGTAAGTTAACATGCAAAAATGTTGGCTTATATTTTCAGGAAATTCATTCAGGAGTAGAAATGGAGGAAGCGGGAACACCCTAGAAAGCCCTTAACTCTGGCTTCTATATATGCAAGCATTCTGATAGCCATCATGAAGAAAAGTCTCACTGCTAACAAAAGAGGAGTAAAGACTAACTGACTTCCAAAAATGGGCGGTATAAGCCTTAGAGGAACGAACCATATATCTTAGGAAGGTGACAAAATACCCACAAAACCCCAGCAAAGTACCCATGCCCATATCCACCAATTGGTTCTTCTTATTTGCTACTGCCATAGTCCTTTAATTGCCAACATCAGGGTGGGAGAAGAGCTGAGTTTTCCTCTCTCCTAAGATGCATCCACACGGCAGAAATAATCCAGTTTGACACCACTTTAATTGTCATGGCTCAGTGCTATGGAATTCTGGGAACTGTAGTTTTGTGAGACATTTAGCCTTTCCTGTAAGAGAGCTCTGGTGCCAAAACTAACTATGGTCCGAGACAAATGGGCCATTCGTGGTGTGGTAGTGGCGATACTAGGGTTAGGGACTGTGCGGCAACCGCACGGTCCCTAACCCTAGTACATGCGGGTAGCATAACAATGGTGATGTCCTGTGTCTGCACGGTGCCATGTGTCGCTTGCATCATGAATGCGCCATTGGCACACTCATGACATCCCACGTGCAGCACAAAAAGAACCCGTTTTATACTGGAACGAAGCCATGCGGTTTGGCGGCTGCAGCTTCCCTCCGGGGGGAATTAAGCTGCTGGCAGGCCGCCCCTTTGGGGCGGTCTGTACTGCACCTACATTTCCCAGAATTCAATAGCATTAAGCCATGGCAGTTAAAATGGTGTCAAACTGGATTATTTCTGCAGTGCGGTTGTAGCCTCAGTTCTCTTTTCTTTTAAGATTGCCCCACTCCAAGTTATATAATAAATGAAGAAAGAAGTAACATTTTCAGAGACTTGGAACTGCTTTAGAAGTACAGCCTGGTTCAGTCTGAACTAGAGAAAAAAGTTGAAGGTGCCAGCTGGCTAGCATTTTTGAGTCACCAGCCCACTTCTTCCTTATTCCCATAAAAGTATTGCATCTTTTAAAAAATATTTTGCCTTTAAAAAAACTGTAGAAAAAGTTATGAAAGCATAATACTGTACACAGTCACTGCTTAATTCAGAGATATAGCTGTGTTAGTCTAGAATGCCAGTATGCAAAAAGATCTTGTAGCATGTTTAAGACTAACTGTGGGAAAGCAGTTGTAGCATAAGCCTTTATAGATTTAGGAGCTTATTGCTCAGCATTTCAAACTGGTGCCAGCCTCTCAGGCTGGAGCCAGGATGCGGGATGGCGGCAGGGATTATCACACACTAAATCACCGCCAAACTGCCAGCTGCCATCAGCCCAGGTCCCAGCCAGTCCAAGCTGTGCTCCATTAGCACTTTGTAGAAGTCAGAAAGCTTTCCGGCTTCTAAAAAGTGCTGGCGGAGCACGGCTGGGATGCAGGCTATTGGCGGCTGGCTGTTCGGCAGCAGTTTAGTGTGGAACAATCCCTGCCTCCATCTCACATCCCAGCTCCAGCCTGGAAGGCTAGAGCTGGTTTAAAATACTGAGCAATATGCTCCTCGGTCTACTTCCTCAGATGTATGGAGTTAACTGTTGCCCAGCTGTGACTTAATTTATTCTTCAAAAGATGGCCAGCTTCAATGAAGCATGAGAAGCTGGCCAAGGTCAATGGTTAAGCCGATAGATGACTTCAAGATGACTGTTTTTCAAATATACTATATTCCTTCGAAATGTAAGATTATGGAAGGATCTGGGATGTATTTTAAGCTTGTTTGTGTTATGTTCACACTGTGGTAAGAATTACATTCTGTAATCATGCATTGTATATCAGGTCACCACTTAAGGTCTTCAGTCACCAGAGAGAGGATCTTTCTTGCACTGCAGCAAATGCCAATATTCAAAATGTTTAAGTCTGGAAAGAAAGCAGCAAATAGTTTCCCAGGGGAGAAGATGAACATGGGAACCTGCTGTAAATGGGAGGAAGAGTGTCCTTTACCTTTTGTCTGTGGAGCCAAATGCTGGCTGAGTAGGGGCTTGCCTGCATGGGCCAAATAAAATGTCTCCCTCTTGTTCTCATACAATATCCAGCCAGTTCAGCATCAGATCATGGTAGGCTGGTGGATACTGGAGTTTATCACACTAGAAAGATTGCACAGGAAAACGGGAGTTAAACGAGATTTAAACCAAAAAAACAGAAAAGCCCAAAGTTCATCGCATGATGTTGCAGTTAACATGAAATAACGTGAAGTTAATCTGAATGCAAAACAGAGAAAACCAGCAGCTTTTTACTTTTGGAACAACCCGAAAGTGAAAAAGTTGCCATTTTTCTCTTCTTTGCGTTTGGATTAACTTTGTGTTATTTCACTTGGGCAGTCCCTAGTGTGATAAACATAACCAAATTTGCAAGTTTGGTTTAAATTTGAATGTATTTTAAATCATGTTTGACTCCCGTTTTCCCACATGATCCCCCCTAGTGTGATAATGGCCACTGTCGCATTAGCAACCTTATTTATTTATTTATTATATTTATTTGTATCCCGCTCTTTTCCCCAGACTGGGACTCAGAATGGCTTCACAGCATAAAAACAGTACAATTAAAAACATAAAAAATTAAATATAATAATAATAATAATAACAATAATAAGTACATTAAAAGAATTAAATTATTACAATATTAAAACAGTTAATAAAAGAATAAAACAGATTTTAAAAATATAAAACTATAAATAATAGGGGGGACTGTAACAAATTTTTTAAATGGTCCAATATCCCATCCTGTCCTTACAGCAATTCCGTGAACGCCTGTGTGAACAGGTAGGTCTTCACCTGTTGGCAGAAGGCCATCAAGGAGGGAGCCGTTCTGATCCATTCCCTGGGAGATCAGGGAGTTCCAGAGTCTAGGGGCAGCCATCGAGAAGGCCCTCTCTCATGTCCCCACCAACCGTGTTTCCAATGGTGTTGGATTGGAGAGAAGGGCTTCTCCAGAGGATCTCAGAGTCTGGACCGGATCATACCAGGAGAAATGGTCTGCCAAATAGTGTGGACCTGAGCCATGTAAGGCATTATAGGTAATAACCAGCACCTTGAATTGTGCCTGGAAACAAATTGGCAGCCAATGAAGCTGTTTTATCAGGGTGTTGTGTGGTGTCTGTAATCTGCCCGTTAACAGCCTACCAGCAGCTCTTTGAACCAGCTGAATTTTCTGAACATTTTTCAAAGGCTGTCCCATGTAGAGCCCATTACAGTAGTCCAAATGTGATGTAACCAAGACATGTACCACAATGGCCAGAGCTGGTTTCTCAAGGAACAGGCTCAGCTGGCACACAAGTTTTAAATGTGCAAAAGCACTCCTGGTCACAGCAGAGACCTGGGCCTCCAGGTTCAAAGCTGAGTCCAAGAGTACCCCCAAACTGCGAACCTGTGTTTTCAGGGGAAGTATGACCCAATCTAATACAGGCTGGATCCCTATTCCTCGATCTGCCTTCCAACTGACCAGGAGCACCTCTGACTTGTCTGGATTAAGTTTCAACTTGTTTGCACTCATCCAGTCCATTACTGAAGAACGACACTGGTTTAGGACCAGGACAGCCTCCTTGGATTGAGGTGGAAAGGAGTAGTAGAGTTGAATGTCATCTGCATATTGATGACAATGCACCACAAAACTCCAGACAACCTCTCCCAGCGGTTTCATGTATATGTTAAACAGCATAGGGGACAACACAGAACCCCGAGGGACCCCACAAGTCAATGGCGGGGGGGTCGAACAGGAGTCCCCCAGTACCACCTTCTGAGTTCACCCCTCCAGGAAGGAATGGAGCCACTGGAGAACAGTACCCCCAAGCCCCATCCCAGAGAGGCATTCCAGAAGGATACCTTGATTGATGTTATCGAAAGCCGCTGAGAAGTTCAGGAGAACTAACAGGGTCACACTCCCCCTGTCTAGTTCTCTGTGTAGGTCATCCACCAAGGCGATCAAGGCTGTCCCTGTTCCATAGCCAGGCCTGAAACCGGATTGAAATGGAGCTAGATAATCTGTTTCATCCAGAAACCCCTGGAGTTGGGAAGCCACCACATGTTTCAAAACCTTGCCCACAAATGGTAGGTTAGACACTGGCCAATAGTTATTCATTATTGTGGGATCTAAGGATGACTTTTTAAACAGAGGCCTCACAACAGCCTCCTTTAGGCAGGATGGAATTCTGCCTTGCTGTAGGGAGGCATTGATTCCTAACCTTGAAAGAAAATTTAATGATGGACAGTATCACACTATGCTGTTATAGGATTAGTATTCCATTTTAACTACTATGGCTTTTGTGGAATCCTGGGATGTGCGGTTTAGGGAGGGGCACTTAGAATTCTCAACCAGAGAGCTCTTATGCCTCACTAAACTGCAAATCCCAGAACTCCACAGGAGGCAGCCACAGCAGTTAAAATGGAATAAAATTGCTGTAACAGTGTAGTGTCATTTTGTCTCACTCTCTTGGCATTTGTACAGTCGGTCCTCAGTATCCATGGATTCCTTATCTATGGATTTAACCAGCCACGGTTTGAAAATATTGAAAAATATATATAATTTCCAAAAAGTAAACTGTGATTTTACCATATTATATAAGAGACATCATTTTAGTATGCCATTGTGTTTAATGGGATTTGAGCATCCATGGATTTTAATATCCACGGGGGAATCCTGGAACCAAACCCCAGCAGATACCAAGGCCCCACTGTATATGGAAAGCGGAGGCATTTTATCCATCATCTCAGGTAGCAAAATCACTTTGGCCAGCCTTGATAACACTGTAACGAGAGCTTGGAAAAAGCCTCTCTCTTATTTTCCAGCTACAGCTTCTATAAACCCACAACCAGCATTTTGTAGTTTACAGATTCTGGGAACTGTGATTTTAAAGCACACATATGCACAATCCCCCTTTTAGGCTCTTCTGTTATATAACCTTGAGAATGTGTCCCAATATTTGGAATGCCAATTCTAATTGATTTGACTGAATGCAAATGCAATACGAGCACTGGGCATTCGGGATTAATAATTCTGGGAGAGAAAATAATGATCGTCCTTGCAGAATACTAGGGAAAATCCAGTCCTCTCTTTATGCACAACTATTTGGTGAGGAGGGGAACCTAATTGCACAGGTCTTTAGTCAAGCTAGTTGTGTGTCAATACCTTGCATCTTGTACAGTCCACTCTGTAAGAGATGTTGAAATGATAGGCCAGCAAGAAATATAGATGCCCCCATCCAGCCTCAAGCAGAATCTCAAGCAGGTTCAAAAATCGTGTCATTAAAATCCTTGTAAATGGAGAAGCAAAAAAGACTTGTTTCAGCAAGCCTATTTGAAAAAGAACATTTACTGTCTCTCTCTGTTGAAGAAGAAGAAGAAGAAGAAAAGAGAAGCCCTTGTTTAGTTTGTTTCAAGAACTAAGCCAGCCGAAGGTCAACTGCTGATCAGGAACAATTGGAGAAATCTAGGGTGAGGTCATTTAAAGCCATTCAAATTAAGACAGGGAGCCAACCTGTTTGAAAAGGCAATTTAGAAGGAATTATCTCTTCCATTTGCATAATTTGAGTGTGCATAATTTGATACCTGGAGTAATGGCTGATTGACACCTGAATTAGAAGATATTGTTATAGTTCTTCCCCCCTCCTTTCTTTCCCCCATTCTAAAAATGCCAAATAAAGACTTCCTCACTCACGGAAGAGGAGAGTGAAATATCAGATATGAAACTCCTGTTTCCAAGGAGCCGTCTTAAGAGTTGCAAACAATATTGAGCAATTTGCAAAGAAGCAAAGTACACATCTCAGTCAATGGCACAGATTCATTTGTAGGAAATGGCTTTAAATATTTTGGACTGGATTAAGCTTCTCTGATTAATAACCCAAAGAAGCCACCTGCATTTCCATTTCTTTTTCTTTTTGGGGGGCAGTGGGGGATGGAAAATGAGTGCCGTCACATACAGAATAGCAAGTTTAGCTGAAGACTGCCACAGCTGCCTTCCCATTTTCCCTGTAAATGAAAGGATCTCCACTCAGGCTACAAAACAGTTATCAAATGCAGTGTCAAAGCAAGTGTTTCTCTTCTATTGTAAGGTATAGACTGAATAACTGCCGGCAGAGCATTCAGTGTCTTCAGACACGAATGCAGCTGCTCACACTCCAAAAGACTATTAGCTTCTTCCTGTTTGCATTCCACAGCTCAAGAGAAGAACCGTTTCTTTCTAAAGAAAGCCTGTGGGCTGCTGCTCCTGCTTTCCCCAGATTCCTCACATTTTCTTTCCAAATCCTCTCTTCAGATTTCATGGCTGCAATGAGATGCCACATCCCACCCCTTGAGACATCGGGTAGAAGATTACCAGGTTGCCAAATTCAAGGGTGCCTTTGGTTCTCCATTTTGTGAATTACTGTATTCATCTTTTCAGTCCTTTGTGTGCTGCTTTTTTCATCTGTGGCAGTGGATAAAAACAGAGGGATCCCCATAGCTTACTGTTCTGAACTCACTAGCTATGTCCTTTAAGCAGAGCATAGAATGTTCTTATAGTCATCCCCATGAATCCATGGATTCAGCCATCTACAGCTTGAACATATATATTAACATTCCAAAAAGCAAACCTTGATTTGGCCATTTTATATAAGAGACTGACAAATTTGTCCATCATAACAGATGGCTTTGAGTGTAGTCAGCCCTCCATATCCATGGATTTTGCAACCACGGATTAAACTATCCACAGCTTGAAAATATTCTACACACAAAAATTTCAAAAAGCAAGCTTTGATTTTGCCACTATATGTAAGCGACATTATTTTACTACACCAGTGTATATAATGGGACTTGATCATCCACAGATATTGGTATCCGTGAGGGGTCTTAGAACCAAACCTCAGTGGATATCAACAGCCAATTGTATTCAAGAATGTTAGTTAATCATCCAGGCAGTGGTAAATTACAGTTATTTTCCCCCAAGATCCACTAGCTTATAAGTAGGTAAGTACTGATACAGTAGTTAGTTAAAAGAGCCATTTTCCAAAACAGAGTACTGTCTTACTTCCTCATTATTCAAAAGTATTTTCAGTTAATTTCAAAAATAATGAGAGCATCAGTGACTCATAAGCAGGGAAGAGTGGTCCATATTAACCCATCCCCACCACACAGACCATTGCCTCCTTTTGCAACAGAACGCTATGAGCTGCTGTTCTGTACTATAAATTAAACTAACTAGTAATGCCATATGCCTGTAACCATGCAAGTTGCAAAAACATTTACCATTACAGTTACACAACATTATATTACAATCATAATGTAATTTAGCTTTTCCTTAGTTATTGCAAAAAAGGAATTACAGCTGGCCCTCCGCATCTGACCATCCATGGTGTGAAAATATATATTTTAAAAAAACAAAAAACAAACTTTGATTTTGCCATTTTATATATGGGACACCATTTTATTATGCAATTGTATATACTGGGATTTGAGCATCCATGGATTTTGGTATCTGGGGGTGGCTCCTGAAATCAAGGCCCCACTATATTTTCATATAACTGGTTCTTTGTAAGAGATTACTTGTAGGCACTACCTTTCACTCAACTTAGGGGAGGCAGTAGTATCCAGTAGTGTATTTTTTACCAGACGGGAATGGACTGCATCAGAGTTGGAGATCATTGCTTTCCCAGCAGGATGACTGAAAAGCCAATGGTAATTTGAGAACAGAAAGGACTGCCTTACAGGATCAGTCCAAGGCCCAACAGTAGCCAGCTCTTTTATAGGAAAACTCACATGAAAGGGAAAGCAAGCTCCATTTTATCTCTATCTGCTGCTTTACTATCTCTGTTCAGATGTTGTTGTTGTTGTTATCTATTAGCAAACTTTGTATTGGGACCAACACAGGGGCCTTGGCAACAAAGAAAGTGATATCATCATGCTCAAGAAAATGTGAAATTTGTGATGTCTCCATGTTAAACACCACAAATTCAAGGGGATAATCCCACTAAAAGCAGTCCAATGAAATGGAGCATCTGGGAGAAGGACATGGCTGGTTCGCTGGCTGGCTGCAAACATTAACACATACCACCAAATTTATTGCAAATCTCACTTGTCCTCACTACTACACCTGTCTTCCATGTTTTTTAAAAAGCCATGACCTCATTCTAAAAGAGAATTTGATACTTTATTTCTGTGGTTTCATATGTACCAAAACACAATGAACTAGCAGCAGCAGTTTTGACCTACTTCATGTATCAATGCATGACTATCATGAGGACCCAAAACAAATGAATATCTTTGAGATCCAAAATAAAATTACTTAGCAGGGAACACCTCATTCCCCTATTGACATTTTATTATTCTCCCCATAATAGCTCTGTTGGATGCCACTGTTTCTTCTTTTCTCACTAATAGAATTCTGTTCCTGCAAACTTGTGAATCCAGATAATTGTCTTCTGTCTTAATCCCTTCTTCCTATGTATTTCTCTTTATCCAGATTATTCCCTCCTTTGCAAAGCTCCTCTGTAGCTTTCTTTGTGCTTTTATATATGGGCTCAGGCTCAGAAAATTCACACAAGAATCAAATGTGGAGGAGAAAGCATCCCATCACCTAGTAGATGACACTAGAGAGCAATATTTTCCAGCATGGAGAAATTACTTTGATGGGTTAATGCTTCTTGTAAAATGAAGACACCTGATTTCTGTCAGTGTTCAAGTGAAAATTGCACCATCAGTTCCCTCTTCCCAAACAGCCCTATCAAATAGACAAAGGGGTAAGCAACCAAACTGGTGATCGTATTCCACGAAAGGGATGTCAGCACAACACCTGCTATCCCTGTGCTGTTTTCAGGCCTGGCATTCTGCTTGCACAATGAACTCTGTTGAGCTCTTGAGGAGATCGAGTTACAGCGTTTGGAGCTTCCAGTTTCAGCTGATGCTTGGGAAAATGGATGACCCGCAGAAGATCATTCAGGGCTATCAGGGCACACAGATAAGGTGTGCTGTGCTAACTTTGGCATCCCACTAATGCCCAGCCCTCTCAGAAATGTACAGTCTGTGCACAGAAGTAGAAGGTGAAGTAGTAAATGCGTTTGAGGTCATCCCACTTGAGATGGATGGTGGAGGATTGAATATTTGAATGCTCCTCCATTTTCTATACATATAAAACTAGCATATCTCAAAAAAGGCTGAGAAAGGAACTCTGGACAAAAGCAGTTCTTTTTGTGAAGTGACTTCCCCAACCCTCAAGGGAGAATTCAGCAAGATGTCCTCCCCACCTAAAATCTGAAGTGGCATGGCTTCAAACAGCTCTTCTACCTCAGCCGCTGTTGGTACGTAGATGAATTCACATGCACCAAAGAGTCAAACTGGCAAGCAGGAGCACATACCTACCAGAACAAGGGTCCCCAACATTTTAGAGATCATAGTTACATCCCATTGCTCCCCTCAAGAAGAAACCTAATGAAAAATGACATCCTTGACAAGTAACTTGGTTAAAATACAGAGAATTAGGAACTGGTTGACGCTTAGGCTAAATTTCCAGATTACATAAAGCACACCAACTTGTACAGCCATTTATAAACTGTGACTATAAATTTACAATGCCTTGTACACTTATACATATATTTTACATACACCCACAAGGTTGTGCAGTAAATGGGTGAGTTCATCAGAACCCACTAAGTTCAGAATATCAAAATAATACAAGTTTGTGAACTGTACTAATGTATACTTAAGACTTTGTCTGTTATATGACTTCTGCTGATCTCTCTCTCTCTCTCTCTGTGTGTGTGTATGTGTGTTTGTATTGCTGTTTCTGTATATAGCCAATGGAGATTATCACATTAGCTTCACTGCTGGGATAGACCTGGGATGTAACTTTCTTAAGGTGGATCTTATCACATTCACACATCACCAGGCAGTATGCAGCCCATATACAACCCGGGCTTCTCCAAGCTTGTCCCTCATCTTTTCAAGAACAGGAAATCCCATTCTTGAAAAGCTGTGAGAAAAGCCCAGGTTGCATACAGGCTGCATACTGCCTGGCATTGGGTAAATGTGATAAGATCTGCCTTACATCCCGGGTCTGCCCCAGCAGCAAAGCTAATGCAATAATCTCCTTTTGCTCTACATTTTTATGTTTGATGTTTGCTTGTTAACTAATATATTCATATTTAAATACTCTCTCTCTTAATTTATTTTCCCCTAGTTTTGGATGTCCTGTTTGTGTCCCCTTGATGGAAAGCATGGGCACCTGGTTTGCCACTGTGAGAAAAAACAAACTGAGCTAAGATCCTAGCTCACCTAGGCTCCACCAGGCATAACTATCTTTTCGTCCACCTCCCCATGCTCTTAATTTACCCATTTGCTGCCAAGGCAACCCTCTATACATCATTTAGTGGCTAGGGAAAGATGAAGTCAGCCAGGCATCTGTCTGTGTTTCAGCAGTTGGCTGCAGGAACACAATGTCATCCTCCTGGACCTCTGGAGGAGAGTGGCTGCTGCTGCCTGGCAATCTCCAGGCAAGTGCCCTGGAAGAAGTTTGGTAACTTAAGAGTGTAGGGGGTGGTGAATATCTCTGTCCACAGTGGCCATTAAAAAAACATATGCAGGTTAATGTAACATAGCAGGAGCTAGCATGGCATAATGGCTTGAGTATTGGACTCTGGAGACCAGGGTTCAAATACTAGCTTGGACATGAAACCCACTGGGTGACCTTGGACAAGTCATGCACTCTCAGCTCAGAGGATGGCAAAGGTAACCCCCCTCTGAAGAAACTTGCCTAGAAAATCTCATGATAGGTTCGCCTTAGGGTCACATAAATCGGAAATGATTTGAAGGCACACAACAACAACAAATGTCACCAATACATATACAACACACACACCAACAACAAATTCAGAAAGCAGAACAATAGTCCATAGTCTGGAAATGATCAGTACAGTATATATTCCAATCCCACAATTAGGAAACATCAGGAAATACAGCAATTACAGAACCATTGCATTGATTTCTCATACAAACAAGGTGCTGCTTAAAATTCTACAATAGAGAATCTTACCATATACGGAGCAGGAATTACCAGATGTCCACACTGGGTTCAGGAAAGGAAGAGTCACTAGGGATCATATAAGAATCATATGCTGGTTAGTAGAATTTACTAAGCAATTTCAAAAGATCAGCCTATGCTTTATAGATCATAGCAAAGCATTTGATTGTACCGTCAGCTCTTCCTT
>NC_056523.1:210578861-210607041 GCF_019175285.1 Sceloporus undulatus
TCCATGGGCTTGCCATCCACAAATTGGCTGCAAGCACAGCACATTGCTATTGAGGAGAATGAGGCTTCAGGTCCCACAGAATTTGTAATCTGGGGGTGGGGATGGAATGGAACCATGGTGGATATGAAGGGCCAGCTGTATAGATAATGAGAAACTATGGATCACTCTTAAAGAAATGAGTGTGCCACAACAACTGATAGTCCTGATGGATAACCTGTACTCAGAACAAGAAGCTGCTGTTATGACAGAATATGGAGACATGGAATGGTTTCCAGTTGGAAGGGGTGGTCCAGCAAGGTTGGATTCTGTCACCCTATCTATTTAATATTTATGCTGAGAATATCATAAGAAAAGCAGGATTGGACTCAGAGGAGGGAGGTGTGAAAATTGAAGGAAGGACCATCAACAATCTAAGACAACCAGCTGACACCACAGTCCTAGCAGAAAATATCAGAGATATGGAAAAATTATTGAAAGTCAAGGTAGAAAGTGCAAAGGCAGGTTTACAGCTCATCATCAAGAAAACAAAAAACATTATGACCATACTATAGATGATTTACATAATTTTAAAGTAGATGATGGAGATTGAAATAGTCCATGGTTTTCTGTACTTGGGCGCAATCACAATCAGTGGAGACTGCAGTCAACAAATCAGAGGAAGAACAGGACTTGGAAGGGTAGTTATGAAGGAACTAGGCAAGATCCTGAAGTGTCGAGATATATTATTTAATACTAAACTTAGGACTGCTCATGCCATTGTATGTCTCATTTCTACATATGGTTGTGAAATCTGGACACTGAAGAAAGATGATAAAGGGAAAACATCAACTCTTTCGCGAGGTGATTCTGGAGAAGAGTTCTGAAAATACCATGGACTTCTAAAAAGATCAATGGATGGGTCCTACAGCAGATCAGGCCCAAACTCTCCCTAGACACCAAGATGACTAAATCAAGGTTGTTGTGGTCATATCATGAGAAGGAAGGGCTCACTAGAAAAGACTGTAATGCTTGGTAAAATGGAGGGTACAGTACTTGAAAAAGAGGAAGGCCTCAGTTCAGATGGCTAGACTCAATCAAAGAAGCCACAGCTGTGAGTCTGCAGGAGCTGATCAGGGTGGTTGAGGATAGGGTGACTTGAAGCACTCATGCACAGGGTTGCCATGGGTTGAGGCTGACAAGAAGGCAATCAACAACAACAACAACAACAACAACATGCATTTGGAGTGTCACAAATGACCATATTAGTCTCGTCTGCTCTGCTTCGATAAACTAGTTTTAATTTTTGAGGTTTTTTTTTTACTTATGTGCAAATCTTCAATATTAACTTGATTAATCAGTTAGATTAATCTATTTAAAATTTTAATAGTCTGCAAAGGTGTCTCTGATTAATCAAGCTGGAGGTTGTGAATATATTAGTTTTAAGCCAAGTGCTTAGAGAGATTGTAACTGTATTTAAGGCAAGTGCACTCCCATTAAAAATGCATTTTTCGATCACACCTCACACAAAGATGAGAACCTCTCTCCTTAGATGATGACTGCTATGACCTAGAGGTGGACAAAATGTTTACATCTGGTTTATTTCCATTTTGCATCTTTCCTGTCTTCAATTTGTAATGTCCATTTCCACCTCATATGTAAGGTTGTTCAATAATAATAATAATAAAGCACATACTCTATATGTGTGTTTGCATATATTTTTTCACATGTATGTTCATTCATGAAAGTATGGATTTAGTGATTAAAATTGCTTTTTAAAATTATTTTTATATTTAACTTGTTTTATTGATGTGATGTTTTTAATTCTATTTTTAAAGTATTGTTTTAAAAATATCTTTTGTGAGCTGCCTTGGGTCTAATTTAAGAGAGAGTTGTCATATTAAATAGAACAAAACAGAATACAAAAGAATCTGTCCTACATATACAACATAGCTGAAAGAAGGCTTGTTGAATGCATAGACTGCACTTTAGGTTTACACATAATGTCTGTAATGCCTGAAGTAACCTCAGATCCAAGTAGCAACCATATGTGGATTTGTTGTCCTATAGACACTGAATTTGGTATTTGGTTGCTTTAGTATTTTCAAAGTTTGCAAACATTATCCCCTCTCATTTTTGTCCATCTTTGCAGACCCCAGAGGGCTCCAGAACATAGAACTGTCCCCTCAGTCTGCCACAGTTGCCTGTCCCTGCAGTTGCCATTCTAAGGTACTAGTGGAGTTATCCTTCTCTGGGGCAAATTACAAAAATCTTCATCACAGGATATTTAATTAAATACATATTAGTTGCAGCAAAAAATAGGAAGACCAGATTGGAGATGGATTGATTCAATCAAGGAAGCCATGGCCCTGAGTTTGCAAGACCTGTGCAGGCTGTTGATGACCAGGGTTCTTGGAGGTCTCCCAGTCATAGAGTCACCATACATCAACGCTAACATGATGGGAAATAATCCCAACAGAAAACGAAGCACACTGGAGAGGTCCTTGCAACTCTACAAATGAAGGATGTGGCTGGATAAGACATGGGATAATGTCCTTTTAGGAAAACTTACACATACGAATTTCAAGAGGCTATGGAAACAGTGACAGCCAGGTTTGTAGATGCATGGTACTATGTCTGCCATTGGGAAGTCATCTCCACAGGTCAGATATGGGGATCCTATGACTATCTAAAGGTTGTACTACAACTGCCTACCATCTTCACCATTGACTATACTGGCAATAGCTGCTGGGACTTGCAGTCTAACTACATCTGGCTATATGTATAACGACATTTCCACAACTGTTGTAGACCAACAAAAGTTTTGGGGAAAGGGATTTTAAAAATTATCAAAGAGAACTGTTTTAATTGGGGGGGACCCCTGATGTTTTGATTGTATGTGTTTTCATTCCGTTGTAGTGTTGCTCTGCTTGTTTTTTCTATAATTATTTTTTTGTTAAATCTGAAAAGCAAGTTCCAACTCACTCTTCTCACTTTCATTATGAGACTTCTGGTGCAGGTGTCAGAATTTGTAATCCTGAGTCCCCATCATTATATGAGAAGGAAAAAGAGAACCTTCTTTCCATTTTATTCATTTTTATCACCAGGTTTTTACTGCTGAGGGCTGGAATCAAATGGAAAAAGATGTAATTGCATAGTGGCTGGTAGGTTTTGCCAAGGCGGCTACCTATCTGAGGCACCAAGGGAGCCCCTAATCCTCCCTTAGAAATTCAAAAGAACTGTCATTACTCTGCCTCCTCTATTCATCTCCAATTCTTTGCCCCTTTAACATCTGGCTCCAGGTTCTCAAGCGTGAGAAGAAGAGGGAGTTCAGTGTCAGTTCAGTGACGGTAAAACCATGTTCTTTGAAAGGCAAGGAGGGGGAAAAACCTACGCCATCACCATCAATCAGTGTTAACTGGCATACTAACCAGAGAGGCAAGTCACCCTCCCTGCCATCTATAAAAGGCGGACAAAATGCAGGAAGATATTACACAGTACCTCCCATGTTGTAATGGTGAAGACGGTTGAGCTTTTGTGATGGCATGCTCAGGTCACTGTAAAGGTTCTTAACAGTAGGGAGGGAGTCACAGTCATCATGAAGCAAGAACGATGAAGGCCAAACTAGGCCTGACAGAAACAGATCTTGAATGCTCAAGGGCGAGGTCCATTTTAAACAGCAATGCAGCTAACAATGAGGACTGCAAACCCTTCCCCACCTCTTCTCAGCTTATGTTTTGTATGTGTCTGTGTCTTCAAGTTGCCCGTTGTTGATCTACAGCATCTCCATGACTTTCATGGGGTTTTCTTAGGAGTTTATCACATGTTGGGAAAATTGGGGTTTTAAAACTGGCATTATCCAGTGATATTTGCACGGTCACAGTGAAGATTCTTGCATGCATCACAATTAAAACTGATTTATCCTGGGGATAACTAGAAAATAACCAGCAACAAATCGTATATAGGGAAATCCTGTGAATGATTTGTTGCTGGTTATTCTCTGGTTATTCCTGGTATAAATAACCTTTAATCACGATTGTGGGTGGAAATCTTTACGGCAGTCATGCGAACATTGCTTGATTATGCCCGTTTAAACCTCCGATTTCCCCCATGTGATAAATTCCTTAGGCAAGGAAGACTCAGAGGTGGTTTTGCCAGTTCCTTCCTCTTAAATACAGACACTGGCTGACATATTAGCAGAGTGGGGCATCTTTGAACTTTATAAATGCTATTCAAGTTACTGAGATGATGATGATGATGATGATGATGATCACAGTGATGATGATGATGATGATGATGATGATGATGATGATGATGATGATGATGATGATGATAAAGAGTGTGTTGCAGAAGTTCAGCCTTGAGGTTACCAACGTGTGCACTACCATCTTTAGGGCCTCAAATTTTATCCCTCATAAAGGGCAGGAATAAAAATATTTTAATAAAAAGAAATAAAAATAGTTTTCATGAATATCCAGATATCTTTCCCAAATAAATGCCTCTTTGTATTCTTTTTTTGTTTTGTTAATTTGGATTCCAAAATTTGGAGAATTAGGAGCACAGCAAGACAACATTGTTCTAGTTGCTCTAGTTAAGCTAGATTTCTGAGTTTGAAAAAAGCTCCCCCCCCTTTTGCCTAAAACAACCTAGAGTAGATGAAAAATGGTGAAATGTCCCTCCATCCAGAGGTGTGAAGGCCATGTGAGTAGGGACCTTATCAGATATGGGTGAAACATCATGCAAATGTGGCAGAAATGTTGCGGAAGCACCAGGGATGTGATCATCCATGGGGCTTCTAAAGTGTAATTTAAACTTCCTGCTATGTTCCCATCATGGAATTGTCATGGATATCCCGTAATTCAGAAAATGGCTTTCCCATGAACGATTCAATGACAGGAACATAGCAGGAAGCCTCAACTACACTTTAGAAGCCCCATGGATGATCACAGCCCTGGCGCTTTCGCAACGTTTCTGCCACATTTGGATGACGTTTCGCCCTGTGTCTGATAAGGTCCAAGGTGGGTCCCACAAAAGCAACCTTGGAAAGCTCCATATTGGCTGCACTTTCCCCAACCTAAATGTTTACATCAGTCAGTGTGAACATTGGTTGGTGCTTAGGGAGGAAAGAAACGGTGCAGCACTTTGTCCTAAAACAAAGGAAATGTATAAAGGAAAATAACGGATGGAATCTGGCTTCTTTTCATGAATTCTGCTTTCTGATGAGCCACTTATTCCCTCTTGTAGTAACAGGTAATAAAACAAAATGCAGGAGACCACATCATGACATTGTGATTTTCTCTGCTTTTTAAAGCAAAAACCTTCAAGTTTTTAAATTCCATCCTTTATATACTAATTTATTCCATATTTCTTTATTGTCAAAAAAGAAGCTTAAGTTATTAAGAAGGAAGCTTTATGGGTATCACAATAAAAAATAAAATGGATGTCACAGTACCAAGAACAGAAGCACTATAAACTACCTCATAATTTACCTCTAAAAATTTGTCCAAAATGTTGCTAGCATTTCTTTATTTAGTGCTCCAGATTACATATTTTTTTAAAACAATTATTTTTATATGTGTGTTTGTGCTTGTGTGTGCATTGGTTGTAAATGTATTAGTACATTATTTTAGTATTTTAGCATTTTATAATGTTGTTTGTTTTTCACTGTATATGTTCTGATGTACCACCCTTTGGTGAAAAGGCTGTTATTATTATTATTATTAATTAGTATTTAAAATATGTGTTTATTAAAATTATTGTACTATTTTATTTAAGTAGAGATTAATGGCATGGTAAATATTTAATTAATCAAACCATAACATTTAATAAAATAATAATATTATTATATTATTAGTTTAATTAATTAACTATTAATATATTTTAAATATTAACATCTTTAATAGTTTTAAATTTAAATATTATTCAAAATGTCCCCCACATGTGGCCAGTTTGGTGAAGATGTTGGTCCTTCTTGGGATGTTTTAGGCCCAGGAAAAGCCTTTTTCTGAAACTTGGAAGTCACTTCTGCTTTTGAACACAAAAAAAATCTTCCAAGATCTAAAATGGGCCAGGGAAGATGAAAAACATAGTGAAATTAGACTCCAAAAAGAGGGGGTAGGGGTATTCTGATTTTTAAATTTTAGTTTTTTGGGGGTATGGAAAGAATATTAGAATCCTAGAGTTGGAAGAGACCCCAAGGGCCACCCAGTTCAACCCCCTGCCATGCAGGAACTCTCAGTCAAAGCACCCCCGACAGATGGGCATCCAGCCTCTGTTTAAAGACCTCCAAAAAAAGGAGACCACACCACACTCCTTGGGGGCTTATTCCACTGCTAAACAGTTTGTCCTGTCAGGAAGTTCTTCCTAGTGTTTAGGTGAAATCTCTTTTCCTGTAGTTTGAATCCAGTAACAATATTCATTGTCACGTATTGCCCAGCTGGAAAAAGAGCTCCTTCACACTTGAGAAACCCAGCTGGGAAGAATAACACAGCAGGAAAGACTTTTCTGCAGTATTCTCTTGCTATGGGTTCATCCCCAGTTGTTCCGGGTAATTATTCTTTGCAGAAGTACATGTGGTTTTTGTGTGCGGAAAACATCTGTGTCTGTGTTTGTGTGAAAGATTGGCTTTGCACTGAAAAGATGCGTGCCTTTTTATGCAGATTAATTTCCCATCCAAGAACATGCAAATACAAGGAGAATAATACTGGGGAAGAAAATGGGGAGATTATTTGGTATATGCCTGTGGGGATGAAACAGTCAAAGATTTACATCCATAAGGAGGGGCCCTTGGGGACTATAAAAAATTGTTTGGAGGCAGCTAAACACTTACCCATGGGATATTAAACAGTGGCCAGTATCTCTAGGTATATTTTGCTGGCCACTATTTAATTTTGATATTGTGTAATGGCCACATTCGGTTGATGGTGGTGGTAATGGAGTTGCACATGCAGAACCTGTGCATTTGGGTACATCTGTAAATGTTTCATTGACATACAAAGGAGTGCATCCCTATTAAACTGTGTTGTATGATTGCACCTTGCACACTGTGTATTGCATGGCATACACTCTGTATTGTATAACAGTTATCCAGGCATGTCCATTCCTAAGCATTTGTTGTATTGTTATATTATATTATATTATATTATATTATATTATTATTGTTTTCTTGGCTGTCCATGGTATTCTTTGTACTCTTCTTCAGCACATTTCCAATGAATTTTCTTCCTATTATTTTTTTTCATTGTCCAGCTCTTGCATCCATTCATAGAGATGGGAAACACCTCTCTGGATGATCCTCTCTTTAATGTTCAGAATGATGTCCTTACAATTTATGATCTTGTCCAGTTCTTTCATAACACCCCTCCTGAATCCTAGTCTTCTTCTGATTTCTTGACTGCAGTATAGATTCTGATCTATATTTGAATCGAGGTATGGGAGCGCTTTAACTATTTCAGTTTTCTCATCATTGAGGGAAAATTCTTATAGATCTTCATGGTCATTGTTTTGGGGGCTTGGGGGTGGGGATTATGTTCAGTTTTAGTCCAACCTTAGCACTTTCCTCCTTGACTTTCTTCAGTAACTGCTCCAGGTCTTTGCTTGTTTCCACTAGTAGTATTGTGTCATCTGCATATGTGAGGTTGTTAATGTTCCATCCCTTAGCTTAAATCTAGCATGATGCAACTCCCCCAGGTGATACCTATGCTATGCTAAGAGGATGGAGAACTGTGGCCAATATCCTATCTTCCAAACTTTGTATTCATTTAGAGAATTTATACCCCTTCTCCCTTCAGCCAAAACAGCTCCCACAGTGATTTACACATTGTTCATTTGACAGTGCCCTGCTTTCAGGCTTACAATCTAAAAAGACATGAAGCACAAGGAAAGGGGGATAACAGTGGGAGAGGGGATTAAGTTCAGCAAATACTAGCTGCTGTTCTCTCTCTCCCATAGAAGCCACAACAGTGGCAGCTGCTATGTAAGGACAGTCTGTCACCAGATGCTGGGGCCAAGGCATGAAGGTGTTGGAGAGATGAGGAATTGCATCTTCCCTGGTACAATGCTTGGTTGTCTCTTATATGTATCTTCATGATAACTGTTCAGCTAAAGGAGATGTCTGCAACCTTTGGAAGTTAATCCCCCACTTGCAGTCCCATAAAGCATATATGAAAGCTCCGGGGCCAATACTTTCCAAGAAGCACACAATGGGCCCAAACAGACAGGCCAAAATAAAGCAGCTTTGGTACACTTTGTAGGTATGCTGTGTAAATGACACATGCATCTTAAGAGGCCAGAAGCTGTGCCAAAGCTGTGCTCCAGTCCTTAGGACTGGAGTATGGCTTTTGTGCTGCTTCTGGCCTTTTAGGATGCATGTGTCATTTAAACAGCATACCTCCAAAGTGACCCGAAGCTGCTTTATTTTGGGCTGTCTGTTTGGGCCCACTAATGACATAATGGTATATTAGCCTAGCTAGGACATATAGAGCTGATTCTTCTAGTTGATGCGTTTGTACTTGCATGTAAGGTGGAAATGCCCACGTGAGCAAGATTTTGGGGCTATGCTTCTCATAAAACAATATATAGTGAAATTTGCAGTATCTACAAACCCAAATTGGTTATTTGGCATACCTTGAAATCATTTAGCTCACGGAATGCTGATCAGGTATTGTCTTGCAGTTTATTTCTGGAAATCAAAACTATACTGGCAAACAAATTTGACATGCTCAATTTCACCCTTTTATAGACACATGATTAATAAACTATAGGAAAATACAACTTTCCAAAGTACAAATGCTGGGAGTTCAATTAATTATTTTGCTGTTTGGTTTGCCTTTCCATTTTGAAAACACATGAAGGGGGGATATTTTAAAGACTTAATTACATATTAAGTCATTAAAATACAGATATATTTGTTCATGCTGTGTTTTGGTGAGTGATTTTATAATGTATCTGTTGTTGTTTTTTGCTTTGTTTGTGCTGTGTTGATTTTTGATATTATTTTGTGGGAAATGGGCAGTATGATTTTTTTTTAAACAATAAATATGTGTTAAATGAAGAGCTATTTTCTAAGATCCAAACATTTCTGGAGCATGAGATTTATGAAGTGTGGGCACTGTTATTTTATTTTATTTTTGTTTTTACTATTACATTTTCCAGTATTTTTATACTGTTTTAAATTAATGGTGTTTAAAGAGGATAGCTCATTACTGTACTTTTAGCTGAACTTTGTTTTAGTATATGCTAGAAAGAAAAAGGTGGGATAAAATTAATTAAATAAATTCATTAACATGAGATTCCTTGTCAGCATGTATTACATAGTAGTTGGAATGTAATTCTTTGAAAGCCTCATCACTTTGGCCCAGGAATAATACACAGCTTAGGCTCTGATGCAATAAAACTAGCACACAATATGTTACCTACCATAAAGGTGGTGGGCCTATTTGCAATAGAATCTTCCTCAGCTATAATGCTACCTCATGCATTCAGCTGCACCCAGATCTTTTAAGTGGAGACTGAAGTAATAAAACCTGATTGTCTTTGAACCACCAAAATGAGGTTAGGAGGACGTTAGTCTACTTCTTGCTACGCTACAGTGCCATACCCTCCAATTGTCCAGATTTGCCAGGGACAGTCTCATTTAATCCTCAGTCACCCTACTTTTGAAGCTGCCTTTAAAATGTCCCAGTTTCTCTCTTTTCCTCCCACTTTTCCCTTTGTCTTCAGCTTAATTCAATTGCTGCAAAATGAATTTAAAGTGCAAAAATAAGTAGGAGAGAGATGAGAAGGGACCCAAACAGACAGGCCAAAATAAATCTGCTTCTGGTCACTTTGGAGGTATGCTGTTTAAATGACACGTGCATCTTAAGAGACCAAAGGCTGCGCCAAAGCTGCACTCCAGTCCTTAGGCTTTGGTGCGGCTTCTGGCCTCTTAAGATGCACATGTCATTTAAACAGCATACCTCCAAAGTGACCCAAAGCAGCTTTATTTTGGCCTGTCTGTTTGGGCCCAAGAAGGAGCAGAATCTTGCCATCTTCTAGCTTGTGTATTAGCCTAGCAAGTTTCCACATTAATAAGTTTTGCCATCTTGTAAAAAGTAGTTTTCACTCGATTAACTCAGCAAGTGGAGAAGAGGGAAGGGCCAGAATATTGCCCTTCCCTGTAAATCAAGGCAAAACAAAACTGCCTCAGCCTCTCCAAGTTTGTCTGTTATTCCTCATTAATAACTTTTGGCATCTTGAGCACACACTGATGTTCCCACATGTGTCCCAACATTCATCTGTGAAAAGCTAAATGAGTGAAGATGTATCATCACCAGTGCAGATGGCTAGAGAGTGGAACTGCAGCAACCATTTCAGTAGGGAAGGGACTATGAGATTTATACCACATCCTATAAACTCTGGGTTTGGTCTGAATAAAATATCTCTCAGGTAAAGACTGAGCTATGCTTTGTAGTCCGGCAACAATTTGCACTAGGGCTCTAGACATCTACTCCCACCTACTACACTTCAACCCTGTCTCATATCTTCACCTCTACCAGTTATTTGAATATACTGTATTCCTCCAAAATCCTTCCAAAATTGAAATTTAGCTTCTGGGTCAAAAATTCCCCTTCCTTGCCATATACACCACAACAATGGCTGTTTGTATATGTATTTTAAAAAGCATTGTGATTCAACTGTAGCCCAAATGAGTGAAGTGTACTTGAAAGAAATGATGTTTTCCTTTGCTCTCCCTCCCCTCCAATTCATTACAAGAAAATGTCTTGCAGAGTAGAAATCTGGAAATTTGCCATTAAGTTGCAACAGGTTTAGCAAGTTTATGTTGATGGGTTCTGAGCATTAACTTACCAACAGAGAATGGCAGTGCATTTGTAGAATTATCAGAATAATGGATCCTGGCATTTCACTCTTACCATCTTTACAAATGTCACTTTTCATTCTATTGTAAATTAAACCAATTTCTTCTAAACCTCCAGAATAAAACTGCCTTGCAAGACACTACTCCCTCCCCCATCCGTTCCACTGTTAAAATATTGCAGTAAATTTTTTTTTGCAGGGTTATTAGGGAAAATGCATCATTACAGACATAATGTGAAGGGTGTATGAATTAATCATTAAGGATTAATTTAAACTTTCTTTGTGGATAAGGGTTAAAGAGCTCAATAAATGAAGGACAATATGATCAAATTAAAGCATGGTAGATCTCCGCACCTGAATGAGCTAATGAAATATTATAAAGTGAAGAGCTGTGAAGGTGAAAATCCCATTAGACCCGAGAGAGCTATGCCAGTTTACATCACCTGAAGATCTCCCTTCGATATTTCCCCCCTAATTTACAGGTAGATTCTATCCACTTAACAGGTTAAGTTTGCAAACCCCCTCCATAAATTATTCACTTCTGAAAGTAACCTTCTCCCTGCACTGGCAGCTGGGGGGAGAGGTGTACACTCCGTCTCATTTACGCTTTTAACCAATTTATACCAGCATCATGTATTCAAATTAGCTTTGGTGTGCTTTCATATATTATAACCATATTTCAAAGCAATTTGTGCAAATGCCAACAGAGGAGGCAAGCTATATGTATCATGTGTTTGGAGATTATAAAAGCTCCAGATGCCTTTGTAAAGCAAACCTTTCATGAATAAATCAGGAAACATCCTGATGCAGGCTTTATATATAGAGCAAGGTATTCTTATTTAGGTCACAGCAAGGTTCTGCCAGGTTTGCTAAAATGGAACAAATCCCCAGCGTGTATGGCAAATGCACAACATTTCATAAGACAAGCAAACATCCCTTGGTTTAGTCCTTATTGTGTGCTTGCAACTGTAAATGACCCCTGTACCTTAAGTATATTGGTTTGATCACCTCAAATCAAAGCTTTCCGACTCTGCATTCAGGTGCGTGGTTTTGTGTTTTTCTGATATGCAGTTCAAGCTGACTTGGGGTGACTGACTGTATTTTTTTGAGCTGTAAAATCTAGGGGGCTCTTGGGAGAAGGGCAGAAGGGCTATTGATCCAGTGGATTCCCCAGTCCTAGGTTGTGGCTAACCACTAGCAGAAATATAAATCTGCTCCCAGTGTGCACACCAACCAGAGAACAGATGTGCCCACATCACCAATGGAAGGGCACCACTGCGCTGTCCTAACATCTACCACATAGCTGATGTGGGGGACAGAGTCACACAGCAATATAACAAGAACAGCAAAGAAATAAAGCAATTCATTCAGATGAAAAGAAACCTGGGACCCGAATTCCAGAAAACCTAGGCCTTGACTCTTATACAAAGTGCAGAAAATGCAATTCATATTTTTGCAGCAAAGGCACACAAGAAATTGCTACTGCAATTTCCTATTCTAAGCAATGACACCCCTTCCCCCAGATATATGGCTTGTAGAGAGATCATCTCATCAGTTTATACATGATGGGGGAAAATAATCTAGAGCTCATCATGACACGTTTGCTAATCTCATGCCTCTTCCTGAACTGGAAACATCTATTATAGAGGATCTCAAAGAATTAGGATATAAGGATTTCCAGATTGCCTCAGCCAGCTTGAAATGATAAAAGGTTACCCAAAGTGGAGAGAATATAGGATGTTTCCTTCTTAAAGGCTTGTGAGTGGAAAAGCAATTTCTTTTTTCTTTTTGTGACATGGTTTTGTTTCTTATTCTTTCTTTTTTTCCTAAATACAATTCTTCCTGCATGGAGAAAAGAGCTAGTTCACAACAAGACCCTTCCATTCTTTGCCTCTGTAAAAACAAAATGTATGTAGACTTGGGGCACAAGACAAGGTCATCAAATAATTCTTTGAAAAATCTTGTTCTAATATACATTAATCACTGTTAATACTGTATTTGTCGCTCCATGTGGGTAAGTCCATCACACATTTATTATTCTCTGTTCGTTTGATCCAAAAATCCAGACATTTTTGCAATACTCAGTGTAGGTGCTTGAATTACATTAGCAGAGTACAGGCTGCCTGCAGTTCCCTTCCTTTCCAAAGTTGTGTGATTAGGACTAAACAGGACCAGAAGTTTGGGGATGTTTGGGAAAGGACTTGTGGGGATCAAGGGGAGGTAATTTTGATGGTTGGGATTCTGGGAGTTGTAGTCAAACAAATTCAGCTCAGAACCCATGCTGTAGTCCTCTCCATGTCAACAGTACCCAAGAAACTGCAGCAGGAGTTCTCCATGAGTTTCCTTGCCTATGGCATAGTGTGAGGACCCACTTTCAGAGTTTCATCTGAAACATTTATCTCAAGTCTTTGACGCATTCAAAAAAAAAATCACTTGATAAGATCAAAAGCGTGCTCTTCACACATTGCCTCTGGAAGCTGGTTATAAAACTTCCTGGCAGGCTGGATCGATGCTTCAAGAAGATTCTGACATTAACAGAGACTACAGAGGCCTATATCTAAAGATCGGACTGGTTATTTCAAATCAATAGTGTGAAATACAACCAATGTGTCCACCTTGGTCTCCTTCCTCCGCCCCTGACTTCTGACCTGCAACCTGTCTGTCCCCCAGCTGGATATTATTATGGCAATATATGAAACTCAGAACTTATCATCTTTCCACAATTTTCTTATTGCATTGCTGCTTCAGCATCCTATGTCTGATCCTTTCTCCTCACCAGGTAGAATGTCTTTCTACCTCACTAGGCAGACAGGAACCTTCTGTCACATTCCTGTTTTATTGCTGCTTTCTAATGGCTATGAAGAGTTGATTAAAAAAACAAAACAAATTGCTCTAGTAGATACCTGACCACACATAATTTCTAAATTATTATTTTTGCACTGTGATTTGAATAATTGTTTCTATAATTCTTGCCAGTGGGGGGGGGGGAGGATTGAAAAACAAGACAATAATAATTTTAATCAAGCAAATGAACAAACAAATTGACTTTTACCTTAATTGTTTTCACTGATGATTTTTATTTGTTGTACCTCACTGAAAGCAGGTGGATAAATATTCTAAAGAAAGAACTAAATGAGGGCCTGATAATTACATTATTTAAGTGTTAATTTCTATGCTCTGTTTTTAGTTTGACCCATAATGTTGGCTTTATGATGTTTTATGGTTGATGGTTTGGTTGTATGATAAATTGCTTGGGGGGCTTCTCTTTGGTTCTGATAAGTAGTTTTAAAGTGCTGACATGGATAAATAAATAACAGCAAACTCACTTGCTGGCTTACAGTCAAAAGTCCAAGCAATGAGGCAGTTCTGGATGTTCTACAAGGTTCTGAGATCCACTTGGAGTCTGCCAGGACTTTTTAAATGTACAGTTGGCCATCTGAACCCATGGAGTCTTTATCTATGGGTTCAGCCACCCAGAACTTGAAAAGATATTAAAAAATAAAAATATCAAAAAGCAAACCTTGATTTTGCCATTTTATATAAGGGACACCATTTTGCTATGCTACTGTATTTAATGTGACTTAAACATCCATGGATTTTGGTATCTATGGGGGGAACTGGAACCAAACCCCAGTGGATGCCAAGGGCCCACTGCATTAGCTGTTATCCTAATGTCATGTCCTTCCATGATTCTGCTCATTCACCCTACATTTTCTGTTTCCAGCCTGCATTGAAAACATTTCTATTTTGATAAGTGTTTCCTAGCTGATAAAGTCCAGTCAGCATTGAACTGATGCATTTACTGCAGCCTTTCCCCTCCCTGCACAAACATTTTAGTTTATTGTCAACGGTTCCAAAACCATAAGTATGTAGCTGTTTATAAAGTTTGCAAATAAAATAAATAAACAGTGAGAATAAACATTGTGAAGGAAATAACACATCCAAATATGTTCAGGAATGATTAAAGCTTCTGTAACGGTTGTGTCAAATTCTGGGATTTAGTCCTCAACTGAACAGTATTTCATGGTTCTGATATCAAATTTATTCAGCCCAACGCCTGCCTGGCTTTCCATACTATTTTTATATTTGATTCCTATGCTGATCCAGATCATGGCCATCCATATACGTCGATTACTAGGAATGGGAAGGGTAGCAATGAAACAACTAGACAAGGTCCTAAAGCGTCAAGATATACGACAGAGCTGGACGGGTGTGAGAGCTGGACAGTAAAGAAAGCAGATAAAAATAAATCAACTTATTTGTGATGTGGTGCTGGAGAAGAATACTGAGAATACTGTGGACAGCAAAAAAGACAAACAAACAGATCAAGCCTGAACTCTCCCTAGAAGCCAAGATGATTAAACTGAGGCTGTCATACTTTGGCCACATCATGAGAAGGCACAACTCACTAGAAAAGACAATAATTCTAGGAAAGGTAGAAGGCAGTAGAAAGAGACGAAGACCATACAGAAATTTCTCATCTACAGGGTCACCATGAGTCAAGGTTGACTCAAAGAGAGCTAACAACAACAACAACAACAACAACAACAACAACAACATATCGATCTTCACTCTTCCACAATGAACATGCTCTCCCTTTCCTCTTTAAGTTTGCAGTGCCTCAGAAAGCCTTCTGTTGGGTCATCTGCCTGGCTTCAAAGGTAGGTTTAAATGGCCCTGTCTGTTGTTGCAATGGTGCAACAACCATAAACATGAATTACAATAATAACAAGATTGCAAATCTGGCTTAGTGAACTGGATGTCAGCCAAGATATATTTCCCATACAGTAAGAAAGAACTATGAAATAGTGGTGTAAAACAGAAAGAGTACTATTCAGTTAGATTATGAAAGAACACATGTGAAAAGTATCAAACATGACAGGAGAAGGAAAAGGGAAGCAATGTGCTCCATGTGGTTTTGTGACAGTAATTAAAATGCATAATGTGAGGACAATTAATCCATTTCAAACTGGAGTAACAACTAAGACCATGAATATTTAATTCCGTACAATAATGTAAAACTCTACCTTTTGGCAACTACATTCAGATTCTTGGAAGAAGATTTAAAATGGGGCTGTACGCATGGGCCAAAAGGCCCATGTCAACCCAGCTTGGCATCATCTTGTTTAGATGACTCAGGCGTGGGGTGAGGATGGGCAGACTAGAAGCCATTCTGGTAAATCAGGTGCGATCTCGGCCCAACCGGCCCTTTGTCTGGTCTAAAAAGATTGGCTGTTTGCAGTGGTGCTTCCCAGAAACTTTGCCATAACAGCCAGTAGACCTTACAGCAGTGATGTAGCCATGGGAGGGGGGGGTCCGTGGGGTCTGGACCCCCATTTCCATTAAATATAATGAATGGCATACGCCACCACACTGCCACACCCAAGCCCCATTAGAATGGTGGCACTTAGTGTGGACCCCCCCTTCCCAAAATCCTGGCTACGTCCCTGCTTACAGTCATGTGCCCCCTTATCAGTCACCACCGCCATTCAACTCGCAGCATCCCGTCACTGCATGTGATGTTGAAAGAAGGCACCTTGCTATGCGGGTGAATCTAGGTGCCCTTTTTCTGTCCTTATGGGCCATGGAGGAGGCCTGCAATTAGAATGGCAGCAGCAGTGCCAGGCAAGGCGGTGGCAGTGGTGGCTCCATGGCATGGTAATGTTTGAGTGTCTGAACACCCATCCATGGAGTTGGCCTGTCATATCCTGCCTGTGTGTTCATGCCCTATAACCCAAATGGCACATTGTTGTTCAACCCATTGTCGTTCAGCCCTATGTCATTCAACTCATATCCTCTGTCACTACAAATGGTTGCAATTCAGGATCCAAGGACATAGTAGGAGATGATTTGGGATCTCAGCATTCCCACTTCTGGCTTAATGTCCCTGAACTAATTACCAGACTAAGAATAATGAGAAGAGATCCATTACTGTCTGGAGTGACAACACCATGATCCATTTTGCATTTAATATTGGTCATAATACTACTTTTTCCTTCAATTCATCCTTCAATCAAATTTTGATGTAGTCCTCCAGTTTCTTGGGATGCATCCTAATCATACTTATTCATATGCTCTTTTTTACCTTTTGCAACTTCTTTCATCTCTCTCCAGTTACTGATGAGAAACCTGTAATGCAAGCAGCCATTTTTTAAGAGTCCAAGCATTGTTAACTTAAGCAATTTTGTGGGCTGTACTGTATTGCTTTCCAATTATGATCTCAGAACTGTTACCACATTTAGCAAAACAGTTTGAACATGATTGTAAAAACAGTAAAGATCAGTCAATAGATCAACTATTGCCAACCTTGCAATCAAACTCCTTGTTCTCTTAGATTCTGATTGGTAGAAGACATATGCAAGAACTTTTAACTGTTTCATTGGCTTCTTAAATCTTGTCTTTACTCTTATTGTTGAGTGGTGCAAAGCCACTACTAAAAGAAAAACAGAACAGTTTTAGATTACATCAACAGACACACTGTGATCGCCAATGGTACTGTGCAGTCATGTCTGCTGCATGGATTTATTTCTCTGTTTCCATATCAAAACAATGTATCTCCTGTTGTTGGTGGTGTGTGCTTTTGAAGCCAGTCATTTGAAAATATGTCTGAAGATGCTTGACAGCATCAGTGATTCAGAGTACAGATTTGTTTCCCACCACAATCTCTGCTGAGAAACATTCAGAGGGTGATTAATTTTTGTTGTTGTTGCTTTCTGCTTTGCAGAGTAACTCCATAGCCAATATGAACTTCAATTGGAGATTTAGATTCTCGGCACCAGTGAAAATAAAGCTGTGGGTTCATTTAAATTTCAAAACAAGAATAATAAATGTATGAAACACAGTAGGAGGTCACTGATGAAATGTGCTTTTTCATTTGAGGCCATTCATACCACCTAATCTTCCTTTTCTCTCTAAAAATAATACTTGTTCTAATCATGTTTGCAATCTCAGAGGAGAGGGATTCCATGTGCTGGTTTTTCCAGCTGCTGCATGTCTCAACTGCATGTTGTTACATAGTACACTCTTTATCAAAATCCACTGGGAGCCACAATACAAGAAGTGGAGGGTGATGCAAATTCTAATATGCAATCCGAATCTTCTCTTACAAAAGTCAACCTTAACAGCAAACACAACTACTTGACATATGACATTCAACACTACGTTCATTTTAATGACCAGTTTAATCCACTTGGGTGAAATTATAGTCTGATGTAACTGTCACTTTTGCAGACAAAGACACTAGGCAAGGTATTTGGTCTTTTGGTGCGCATCCTCATGTCTTCCAAAGCCATATTATTCTCTGATTCATTTGACCATAAGCCACAGCAAAGGAATCACTTGATAGCCAATTTTAGTAAATATGTTTCTAATTCCACTTTTTAAAAAACAGAAAACTTAAATGCAAGCTCTTGCTATAGAGACATAGGGAACAACACACAAAAAAGGAAAAACATTGAGAGGAAGCATGGAAAGACATTACAATATTTGTGAAGTCAAAGGCTTTCATGGCTGGCATCCATAGTTTTTTGTGGGTTTTTCAGGCTATGTGGCCATGTTCTAGAAGAGTTTCTTCCTGACGTTTCGCTGGCATCTTCAGATAATACAATATTTGATAACAGCAGCAAGAATAATATACACCCAAAGGTGAAAGACTACTGTTATTCCTACACAAGAAATTTGGCTGATGAATGTGATTGATCTTGCTGAAATGGACAAATTGACAATATTGGTCCTAGAGAAATCTTTGATTAATTTTAAGAAAGATCGGGAAATGATTATAATTTATCTGCAGTTATATTGGAAATATGAATCAATATAGGTTTTGTTAAATAAACAGAGTTTGTACACTGTGAGTCAACAGTATTTGTTTGTTTTAGTCTAGTAGTTTAATTTTTGTAGTTGTTTGTTCATATTTGTTTGTTTTAGCTGTATATATAAGCATTTTGTCTTTTTGTTTAATAAAAATATTTTTAAATGAAAAAAAATGTAGATATTTGCCTTTATTGCCATTGTTGTAGTTGTGTGCCTTCTAGTCATTTCCAACTTATGGCAACCCTAAGGCAACCCTATCACAGGGTTTTCTTGGCAAGATTTGTTCAGAGGGGGGTTTGCCTTCCTCTGAAGCTAGAGAGTGTGAATTGCCCAATATCACTCTGTGTGTTTTTATGGCTGAGCAGTAATTCGGACCCTGGCACATCACATCACACTGTCTCTCAGCTGACTTTACACCTTCATATCAGTAATTATATTTTAGAGTTGTTGTTGTTGTTGTTGTTTTAAAAAAATAGTTTAAAAGTAGGGTTAAAGTGTGTACAGTTGAGTTAAGGCACTCATAATTTCAACGCCACACAAGCATTCTACTGTCTCCTTATATTTTAATCTTACTTTCCTTTGGTCTTTCAGCCCAAGTTCTCTCACTTTGTAGGTAGATGTACCATTTATCTCAGACATCATGAAGTCATTCATTGACCATGAAACTACATGCTGCACAGAAGAAGAAGAATGATAGAGGAGAACCAAACTATAGGTAATGCAGTTTTAAGAGCAAGTATCATGAAAGAAGTCATATTTTCTTGCATTTGTAGCAATGGACATCCAGTGGTATAATTTATGCATGCGCCTTCAACTCTCCCCTCGACTTATGGTGACCCCATATGAATTTCACATTCTTAGGCAAGGGGTGGTTTTGTTAGTTTCTTCTAAAGCACCTGGCATTTGTGGTGGTCTCTTTCCAAGTACTAAACAGGGCTGACTTCCTCATCCACAAAACTAGGAGGCTTCATATATATGAAGCTAATATCCAGTCTGAAGTCCTCATAAAGATTTTACATGTTATTTCATTAGCCCCATGCATTCACAAATGCAGTTTAATGTCCTTAAATGCTCTGCCTTTCCCAAAAGTGGATTTTTGATTCTCTTTCTTATTTGTCAATTTTTCTGTAGCATTCATACTTTCAGGTTCCTTTATTATAAATGTAAATATGAAGCTTGGTAAACCCTGCAGACAAACATGTCTGTGGCATAAAATGTATTAGCATCCTATGAAGTTAATGAACTGTACTTTTATATAAAGCATGACGTGTTTGCATCTAAAACAAATACTTGCTTATATCTGTTTGTTTAAGAGGTTTATGGGTCACATGTTATGGCTGCAGACCTGTCTCTTAGAATTTTGATCCTGTAATGGTCCTGAAACAGTGGAGATGATTTCAACTGGAGATGTAAAAGATGCCAGAAAAGCATCTATCCTTTCCAGTCCTCCTTTTACACCATCTCAAGCCTAGCTTGTTTCTGTTTTAGAATCTGGCTCGATGAAGAAAAGAATTGTAGAGGGGTCGACAGGAGATGGTGGGTAATGGCAGAAAGGTAAAGTTTACTTTGGAAGCACCCACACCCACCCACCCATCAATGTCCATGTCACCATTTTGAAGCTCTTCTCAATAACTTCTGTTCTCTGAGTGTAAGCCCATCAAGAAACCATGTTTTCTGCAAGCAACCAGCCTACTGAGACTTGGTAGTGTTTACAGCTAGTTATACTAAACACTTCTGAATTTAGTAAATGCTTCTGGGACATCACTACTTTACCTGGATCTAGGGTTGCCATATCCCAGTTTTTGACAGGACATTCATGTTTTTTAACCATTTGTGAATGTCTTGGCCTAGGTTTGGAGCCAATCCTGGCTCCCGCCTCCTCCTCTGCCTCTTGCCATGCTTTTAGCGCAGTAGCGGTGGCATGCGAGGCCTAGGAGGGAGGCCCCTCCTCCAGTGGTAGCAGACCCGCCTGGGGCCTCAGCCTGCCAACTGGGCCCCAAGGAGATGGAGGAAGGTTGCCGCAGCAAGGAGAACCACGAAGGCACTGGAGGATGGCAGAGGTGCCTGGTTCAGGTAAGGCAGGTGAGCCTAGTAGGCCTCACCGGGGGGCTGGGGGGATTGGGGCTGCATTTATCTCTTTTGGAGGTGCTCCAAAATCTCTATCTCTTTGAATATTATTAGTATTACTAACTGAAAGAAAGAAGTTGGCAGCATGAGCTTTCCTAGACTAGAGTCTGCTTCCTCAGATGTAGTTAGTCTCAAAGGTGCAACAATATCTCGATATCTTTGAATTCTACTTCCTCAGATGCATTTTATTATGTTTGTTGTTCTGTGCCTTCAAGTTTTTGCCAGAGAGGAGGAGCTGCATTTTAACCTTCTGTCCAGGAATAAAGTCAAAATCTCCTCTATTTTGAACATGACTAAGAAGCATGGTTTTATATTAATATTTTTTTTGTAAATAAGGATTTATATTAATGGTTTTTAAAATATATACTGTATATTAATGTTTTTGGCTTTTAGTTGGTTGTGTCCTCCATTTTTCTTAAATGCCTTACATTTTGGGGCAAAATGTTATACATTTGTCTTACATTTTTTCTACATTTTGTCCCAGTTTGGTGGTAGCAAATTATGGCAACCCTACCTGGATCTGAAAAAAAGAAGAAGAAACAGCACCACACTTCCTGACCCTTGACAACCACATCCAATTGTTTCATATGGAAGTTTTTAAAAATGGAGGAGACAAAACAGATCCCTGAAGAACTCCACAAGGCCACCTGATGAAGTCTCCCGGCACCCCTTCCCCATAGATTCTAGGATCTTTGTACTGCTTTCCCCATGCTACGGATAGTTTCTCAAAGGGTTTGTTTCTCAGAAGGCCAGCCCCACCATTAGGCAAAGTAAGGGGCCGTCCTCAGATGCTGTGGGTGAAGAATAGCTGCAAATTGTTGGAGGACAGAACTGTGCAATCCTAAGAAGCCTGTCCTGTGCCTCCAAAGCTAGCCTGTTTTTGTCAGGTGTGGTGGAGGTCACTACCCCACTGGCAGTATGTTGAAGTAAAGTTCTGCTTTCTGTTTGTTTGGCTTCTGTATGTGGAAGGAGAGGAGGGCATAATGAGAAATAACATGCATGCTCAAGTCCCTTTATAATCAATTGGCGGTGACGTGTGTGGCAGCATGCACGTGCCAACACTGACAATAATGAGTTGCAGTGATCTGCAGATGCTCAAGTCCATGGATGGCTACCTGCCAATAAGGCAAGTCCACTGTATTTCCAATTTCTATATATGGTTATGAAGCTGGTCAGTGAAGAAAACTGATAGAAAGAGAGTAAACTCATTTGAAATTTATTGCTGGAGGAAAGTAACACAGATCCCATGGTCTACCAAAACAATCAATAAATGGGCCCTGGAGAAAATCAACCCTGAAGTCTCCTTAGAAGCCAAAATGACCAAACTAAGGTGATCTACTTTAGACATATCATGAGATGACATGATTTGTTGGGAAAGATTTTAATACTGGTTAAAGTAGGAGGCAGTAGGAAAAGAGAAAGAAAGATTACAGTTGGAGAGGCTAAATCAAGGAAGCCACAGCAATGAGTGTGCAGGGCCTGAGCAGGGCTCTTGGTGACAGGTTTCTTGGACATCTCTCCTTCATAGGGTTACCATAAGTCAATTGCAATTAACAACAACAAATAAAAACCACTGGTTTTATAACATATATCTCAGGAGGAAAACTGTAGCTAAGCGATATGGGACATATATATTGCATAGAGCAGAAAGCTGTAGGCGAGTAGTATGGCACATATACATTGCATACAGAGGAAAGCTGTACCTGAGTGATATGCCACATATACATTGCGCACAAAAGGTTCCAGGTTCAGTCCTTAGCTTAGGCAGAGAAAGACTCTTGTCTGAAATCCTGGAAAGCAACTTCCAATCTGTGCCCACTCCACTGAGTTAGGAAAAAAAACCACATGGGTCTCACTCAGTATACAGCAGCTTTGTGTGCTCCTATATTATTTGCTAATAATCAGAAACCTTTGGAGACAATCCTCAAAACAATGAGCCTGGTTTCTGGTGACCCCCTGAGGTTTTTTAAAATTGCACTGACTGGAACCAAGTGATTCTTTGCTTCCAATTCTATCCAAATAGTAGCAGACTCCAATTAGTCAATTCCATTAATAAGCCACATTCCCTTTGACAAAAAAAGCTCACTGAAAAACACTAAAAGAGCAATCACACGGCCCCCAGGGTTCTCCTGAATGCAAGTTGTTTTGTAAATTAAAAAGTGTACCTTTGTTTTGTGACACCTCTGCCCTCCAGATGGTCCACAGTTATGGCATACACCTGTTCAGTGTCAGCCATTACCCGTGGCAGCATATGGCAGCTCGCACATATTGCTCAGGCGGAGGGGAATCCGGGCCTCGTGGTCACCTGGGCTGCTTCAAGTGGTGTGACAGAAGCTGTGGGAAATTTAGGAGCTGACAGAAAACTGATGTTCCTCTTCCCGGCAGGAAGACGTAGATGCCTTCAAACAACCAACAGCTGTACCTAAACTGATCCATGTTAATAGAAGCAAGAAAAACACAGGCAACTCTGCCAAAAGGAAAAAGAAAAGGAGGAAAAAAAAAGGGGGGGAGGCATGGTGTGAAGGAGAAAGAAAAACATATTTTCATACTTCAGGTGCGGCGCATTTTACTTCATTATACTTTCGCAATTAATGATAAGAAGAGCTCTCCAGCGATTACCTAATTTGCTGTCTTTCCATTAACAAATTTACTGATCAGATATAAATGAGAGGGGAAAAGATGTTTACATCTTCATAAACAAGTAAAACCGGTGAAATAAGTGAAAATGTGGTGAACTCTCCAAAAATGTCTACTTGAAGATTCAAAAAAGGAAAGGGACATATAAAGTTACGCACAACAGTACATAGAGAAGGGGCGTAATGAAGTGGTGTCTATAAATAAATGAGTTTGGTGACTAAGTATTAAAGAGCAAGGTTATTGCTATTGTTGTATGCCTCCAAGTAATTTTGTTTACTTATGATGGCCCTGTGGCGCAACTATCATGGGGTTTTCTTGGCATGTTTCTTCAGAGGGGGTTTGCCACTGCCGTCCTCTGGGGCCGAGAGTGTGTGACTTGCCCAATGTCACCCAGTGGGGTTTTATGCTTGAGCAGGGAATTGAGCCCTTAAGCATTGTAATCCAATGCTCAAACTGCTGCACCACACTGGCTCTCAAAGGGCAAGGTTATCCGGCCCCATTTTAAAATCCACCTTTATTATAGCAATAGCTCCCCATCAACACCAGAACAGGGCCCATATTTCAGGGGCTGAGGCTGGTGAGGCCGCACCCATTAAGAGTATAGAATCTCACCATCATTTTAATATTAGCTAACATCACTGTCACTCTGGGACACAATTTCTAAAATGTATGTTGTTGTTTTTTTTAAAATTACTGTTCCAGTTCCAAGGCTCAGAAACTAGTTGGGCTGCATCTACACTGTAGAATTAATGCAGTTTGGCATCACTTTAACTGCCACAGCTCAGTGTTATGGAATTCTATGATTTGTAGTTTTGTGAGATATTTAGCCTTCTCTATCAGTGACACAACAAATTACAAACCCCCACGATTCCATGAGATGGGGCCATGACAGTTAAAGCATTGTCAAACTGCATTAATTCTGCATTGTGGCAGCAGCCTTAGTTACCATTATACTGTTGGCCCTCCTTATGAATGGATTCTTTATCCACAGAGTCAACCATCCATGGCTTGAAATGTGTGTGTGTGTGTGTGTGTGTGTGTGTGTATCTCAAAAAGCAAACCTTGGCTTATTTTATATAAGGGACACTATTTTACTATGCCATTGTATTTTATGGGACTTGAGCATCCATGGATTTTGGTATCCATGGGGGTCCTGGAACCAAATCCCAGTGGATACCAAGGGCCTACTGTCATATTTATTAACATCTCAATGCCATAGATTTATGGTACAAAGCATACTTGCCTCCCACTTACATTATTGGCTCAACCCGCACAACAAAGTACGAGCCAAAGCATGAGATCTAGCACTTGAACCATGTGATCTTCACCCTGATATCTAATGAGGCCATATGCTGATAACTATAAAAGTAACTGGATGCAACTAATACTAATCTTAAAAGCCCCCTCTAATTTATATCCCTTAAATTATAATTATAATCATAATCAACTTTGTTACACTTTCATTCTTGGAAAACGAACAAGTTACAGGTAATTTGTTATTTGTAACTAGTTACTTCAAATGTCAACTTTGCGGCAGTATGTTGAATTAGAATGGCAACTAGAATCAGCCTCCCTTCACTATCTGGAATTCCCCTTTTAAAATAAAATGAAGCAGACCTCAGTGGCCAGCTGCTGTTCCCAGCCCACTTCACTTGGTAGCTTCCTTCTTGGCATGGAAGCAAAAAGAAAAGGCCATCTTGAAATTAATTTTTCATCAAATTTATCCAAGCAGTGATAATACTCTACTACATTTATGGGACCTGCACATCAGCACGCCTTTCAAAAATTCCCAGATTGATTTATTAACCTCAAAGCTTATCTATTTTAATCTTGTTGATTTTAATTTTTGTTTGTGAATAAAGCTTTAGTTCATTAACTGCACTCATCAGTCAATCACTCAGTCAACATCTCCAGCACAGTATTTATTTGTTTCTCTCTTTCTCTCTCTCTCTGCTTCCACATTTAATTGTTTTCCAAAATGATGACGGCAGCCGGGCATCCAAGGATGCAAACCTGCCAATATAAATTGGATACTCCCCCCCCCCCATTAGATTAAGAAAAGACCACAGTCCAAAGGAGTCACCCATGTGTTCCTTCCTTGCTGTGCTGGTTAAAGCATGTGTTGAAGGAAAAACAGTGAGGGAAGCTGTGGAAAGGTGTTCTCTTTTTGCTGGACAATACATCTGCTCACAGGGCTGGCAAGAGAAAGGATATTTTGAAAAATTTGGGGTTTGAGTACATAGACCATCCACCCACCAGATCTTGCTCCATCTGACTGTTTTTTATTTCCAGACTTTAAAGGGGTTTGAAAGGAAGGGAATTTCCAAATGTTTCAGAGGTGATAGCAGTAGCAGAGCAGTATTTCAATGATGAAATAGCAGATTTTTGGAGGGGAAGGGTTTAAAAAAAGAGAAATCATGTGTCAAGTGTGTTGAAATTGTATTGAATATGTGGAATAGTGTGTAAATTTCATGGCCCTTCTTGGACAGATGAAAAACTTTTCAGCACCCCCTTGTATCAACGGAATTTCTGAATGCTGGTGATTCTGTTCCTTTCTCCCTTCCAGAAGTGATGTTTGCTTTTCATCTTTCATTTTTGCTTGTTATCATCCTCTCATTTTGGATCTGGCTGCAATTGTATCCCCTAAATGATGGCCTTCTTCTGGTCCTGATAAGATGACTTGTGTGAAGTCTTTAAGATAGAGTTGGGCAACTTTGGCCCTCCAGATGTGCTTTGGTGTACTACATCCATCAGGCTTAGCCAGAATACTCTCAATGGTGAGGATATGGGAGTTCCACTCCCAAAAACATGTAGAGACATAGTGTCTGCTTTGGCTTATGATAACCACTGTCAGGATTGTTGTTGTTGGGGCAAAGCAGATGAGCCAAAAGGAGGGGCAAGAGACTGCTCCAGCCCCGATCGCTCTGGGACTGTGGTAACCGGATGGCCTGCTCCTGAAGCAGGCAGCCACTGCAGTCCTGAACAGCCTGCTGGCTGGAGGATCTTTTTCCTACTCCTTTTTCCAGTGGCTTTGGGCCGACTTAGCTGGTCTCAGAGGGGCTTATGTCCACTTCAGGGGCATACATCATCTAAACACACCCCTAAAGCATCCAGAAGCTGCTCCTTTTGGCCCATCTGTTTCAGGCCATTGTTGTTGTTCTGGGCCTTCAAGTCGCTTGCTTCTTATGGCAACCCTAAGACCATGCTAGGTTTTTCTTTGCAAGATTTGTTCAGAGTAGGTTTGCCACTGCCTTCCTCTGAGGCTCTGAACATGTGACTTGCCCAAGGTCACCCAGTGGATTTTGAGACTGAGCTGGGAATCGAACCCTGGTATTGCTGGGATAGGAGAATTAAATAGAATAATTACAACTCTTTAAAAACAATTCATTAAAATAAATGAGAACATTTGAGAAACCATTAGGGCAGGGCTCTAAAGTGTAAAGCTGAGGGAAAAGGAGCAGCCAGAGGCCATGCCAGCCCCGATCTCTCTGGAACTGGATGCCGTGGTCCTGAAGCCGGCCGCTGCCATGGTCCCAAATGGGCTGCTGGCAAGTGTGGCTTTTCACCACTCCTTTTTGGGCCAGCTTCAGGCCACCTTAGGTGGCCTCAGACTGACTTTCAGGTAGTTTGGGGGGCATGCATTGTTTGAACACCACGCACCTAAAGCACCAAGAAGGCGTTTTATTTGGCCAATATGTTTCAGGTCATAGCCTCAGGTACTGTTCTCCATCTCTATTTTCAAGGAAGAAGAATCTCAAGGTGATAGCACCTTTGAAATGTGTGTATGTATTTATCTCCTTTGTTAGTCTTGAAGTTTTTGATTAGAATAACACATTCTGTGCAATTGTGGTTAATGCTTAATGTACCATGCATAATGTCATCTCCATGGGCTGCCCACTCTGATATCACAAGAGGCCATCCCCAGGTCTCAGCCTTGTGTCAGAAACCTCAGGGACTGTAATAGTCCTGGGGGGTGTTCTCACTAGCTTATACTCTGGGTTACAAATCGAATTCAAGGTATAGCATTCCTATTTGAACCCGAATTAACTCTAGAACTGTTCTAGAGTAACCTGCAGTCGTTCTTACTATGATTCGAATCTGAATCGGGGTTTTTTAAAAAATCCAGGTTAGAGGCTTATAACCCGGAGTTAAAAAATAGAAGGGTCGAGCTTACTATTTTTCCTTGATTCGGGATAGGAATCGGAGTATTTAAATAGGAACGACCAGCCTCTGAATCGGGTTAACTGGATGGGAGGAGCAGAGCGCGATGGGCTGGCTCGGGGGAGTCGCCCTTTCTGTCCCCATCCATCGTCGCCGTCGCCATCTTTGCTTCCCTCACCCCTTTGTCCGCGGTGGTCTTTCGATAAGAGATAAGGATTATTTATTTTTTTATTTTTTTAATGGTTTACAGGCGCTTAATCTCTTCAGCACTTTAAGCGCCTGAAGTCCCAGCTGCTCAAGCGCCTGCATCTGTCAAAGGACTCTTAAAGGCTTCCCCCAGTGAATTGCAACCTCCCCTCTGCCATTGAATACCATTTGTAATGGAGAGGGGCTGGATGCACAGCGATCTGGGGGGAAATAGAGATTTTCCTTCTCTCTTTCCCAAACGGAATCTGGGGAGACATAGGAAACCCTGGATATGTGTGTGTGTGTGTGTGTGTGTGTGTGTGTATTCCAACCCTGGGCTTTGGATGCAGAGTCTCTACCCACTTAAACCAAACTGCCTTCTCCTCCTTGATCCGTTTTGGCAAACACACACACACACACACACTAT
>NC_056523.1:210607051-210644060 GCF_019175285.1 Sceloporus undulatus
AGATAGATAGATAGATAGATAGATAGATAGATAGATAGATAGATAGATAGAGACACACACACACACATGTTTATATATGAATACTCACACACACACATGCATATATATATAAACACATACACACACAAACATATAGGTATATACATACATACATATTTGTGTGTGTGTGTTTGCATGCATGTATATATACACATATGAATGTATATTTGTTTGGGGAACCGAAGCTCTTTCCAGAGGAACTATGGGATGGGTTTTGCAGGAAATCCCTGCTTCATGGCTCCCAAGGCAGCTCAGGGAGCAATCTCCAAAGATTCTCTCCCCATGGGGCGGCCAAAGCGAATCTTTCCAGAGGAACTATGGGATGGTTGTGTTTGTTGTGTTTGTGAGACATTTATCCTCCTCTGCCAGAGAGTGCTGGTGCCATAATAAACTACCATTCCCAGGATTCCCTAGCACTGAGTTATGGCAGTTAATATGGGGAGACACAGAAGAGGACAAATAAGCGCCTCCTGATTGGCTCTTTAAAAAAACACTTCAAAATCTATAACGAATTAAAAACGGCCAGGTAGTGGGAACGCAGGAACAGGCTACACTGGTGTATGTTACTCTGAATTAATGTGATGTCATGATGACGTCGCTTTGATTGACAGCCGAAAAAGGTGAGTGCAAACGAATTAACGCTAAAAACGGGTTATACATACACCGATTCATTCTTGAATAGGAACGAAAACGGATCATTTACAGCGATTCAGTTGGTACATGAGAACGAAGGAAAAAAAGCGATTTGAAACACAGGATAACACCCGTGTTATTTTGAATCGAGTTTACTGAAACCGGTGTATTTTAAATTGTTGTAAATCGTTAAGTGAGAACAACCCCTGGCAACCTTAATGATGATATTTAATCGCTTCTCCTTCAGGCAGCTCAATTATGCTGAAGCCAGTGTTTAAACCAGCATTCTGTACCAATCCCTGAATTCTTACCCAAAGTTTCTAAGCCTCTCATATAATATTTCCAAATTTAGAAGAATGAGTCATGTGAAATATTCTCTACTGTATTTGATAATTGGTTGGCTCCTATTAAAGGCTACCCATTCATTTTTAAACCTCCTAAAGCCAAGCTGCGCTGTGTTACAAAGTTAGATGATAACCATGTGTTGAGTGTCAGTCGGACCATGTTTGTGAAATGGTAGCTGGGTTTAATTTCAACTGTCTGTCAATGGGTCTCTTTGATCTGGTCTTGATCATTCTTTTTTTCACTTTAGTTTAAGTGACTAGAGGCTACTGCTGTCATTGCTGCTTCAATTTCTGATTTCATTTTGCCAAGATGTAAAAGATTTATTTGCAGCAATTCTCTCAAATATGATCCTTAACTGATTCTTTTTTTTTCCTTTTTCATTTTTAAAAAAGCCTTTCTCATTCCCTCAAGGTATTTTACAGCGAGTGGCTGCAGGATTATTGTCAAGAAAAAAGAAATTTGATAGAACCAAGAATAGCACTGAGAGTGTGTGAAAAACACACATGCATTTAAAAGGGAAAGATGTTCAGATTTAATCAATAATTTCAGCTGCATGTTTAATATGCTACTTAAATTGGGGGGAAATAATTATTTCGCAATGAGTGCTAAAACAATGGTTTGGCTATTTGAGGATCAAGTTACACAGGATTATAGTAAGGGATAAAAGGCTTGGCAGCAGCATGGTTTTAAATATGGATGAAATGAATACACATTACACACCATTATAAATCTCTGCATTCAAGGAAAAGCATAAATCTTTAGCACATTTTTTTTCTGCTATGAGATATCAAGGATACAGCTATTTTTATATTAGTTCTGATGACATTATGAGATGCATTTTTACAAAGACACTGGTGCAGTGTTCTTTTTACAATGATTTTACATTAAAAATACGCCAACGCAAAGGGAACATCATACATAAAACAGTGCCACCCTGTCTTCTAGTGTCATTTCACTTCCTATGCCCTCCTTGTTAATTTTTTTTAAAAAAGCCATCTTAACTAATACAACTAATGTTATTTTTAAGTGTACACCAACAAAAATAAAGTGTAAATATGACAAACACATTTGCAATCACACAGATAACAAGTGCATTCCTCAATAACTGGGATTGGCAAAAGTGCCTTTTTGAGAATACACTAGGCTACAAACTTGATTCCTGCCGTGTAATGTTTGAAGCATGCTACAGGGACTCCATACTCTCATACTCTTCCCATTTGACAGGAGTACTCCAGATTAATCCATTGTCATGCATTTTTTCAACTGCTTTTATAATGTCCCAGTTCCTCTCTCCTCCCACTTTCCCACTGTCTCCTGAGCTTACTTCAGTTGCTGCAAACTGAGTTTAAAGTGCAAGAGTTCAGTGTGCAAACTGAGTTCAAAGTACACATTGTCCTCTTCTCTCCTTCCACTGAATTAAATGATGCAATCTAATTTTTCACTTTGAAGATAGGAGTTTATCACACAGGAGGGAAGCACCCAAATCCCATAGATAAATGGGAGTTAAATCTGAGAATATCCTGCAAAAGCAGGATTGTTTTCAGATGCCATCCCCCGATGTCGCCATTATCCCATATGTAACCCATTAATTAAAGTGCAGGATTTGGCCACTTTTCATTTTAGGGGGAAATCCCAAAGTAAAAAGCAGTGCATTTTTATGGGTTATTCACGGGTTAAATGCAGGATAATGGTGACATTGGGGGACGTTGTCTGAAAACAATCCCGCTTTTGCAGGATATTCCCAGATTTAATTCCCGTCTATCCATGTGTTCTGGATGCTTTGTCTCCCATGTGATAAACTCCTTAAATTGCAGGAATTGAAGTAAATTGAGGGCAAAGGAGGAAAGGAGGAGGCAGAGAGAGAAACTGGGATATTTTATAAGCAACCAAAAAAGTGGGATGACAGATGACTGATTGGGACAGAATCAGAACAGTTGAAGGGTATGATTACAGTGTAGTTATTTGTTCTGTATTAGCTCCCTAATGAGGTTTTTTTTTAACATAACTTAATAGTGATAGATGAATATTTATTCCCTGTGTAAAGCTGAATGGAGTTTAAGAACAAGATTATGTGGAAGGCCAATTGTCTTTTGGCTACATTTTCTGTATGTTAAAAAAATATGTTTGACCAGAACTAACAACGAAATCAAAGAAATAAATGTACACCGGGTGGAGAACCTTTAGCCATTCTGATGTTTTGACAGTAATATCCATAATCTCTTACCATTTTCCATGCTAGCTACAAATGAAGTCCAAACTTCACAGGTTAGAAGCCTCCCAAACCAGTTTAAACTTCTCTAAAAATCTACAGCTTACCTCTACCTAAAATAACCTGAAAGAGTTATTCTCTCTAGCACATTAGATATAAAGAACAGGAGGCTTTTTTTAAATAAGGGATTTTGAAAAGCAGCCAGGTAAAGGCATTTTTAAAAAAACAGTCATTTCAAAACACATTAGAAGTAAAAAGACAGCTAGAAACTCAGTGGGACGAATAGATCAAGGTGTAAGAGAATACTTGGATAGTAGAAGCTAGATGAGTTATTTGTGGCACTCTTCATGAAAAAATATGAGAGACAACTATCCATATTTGATTTATTATTTTCAGGAGATCTGTTGGAAAGAGTGTCATAAGAAGATGTTATTTGTAGGAAAACATCCTAAGGTGAACCCTCTTTAGTCAGTCCATGTGAGGACTCACGTTTCCCAAGTGGTGTGCCTCCAAATATCAGCCCACCACACTCACTGTCCATGCTGCATTGTGCTGATGCCTGTTGTTGGTCAAAACATCCAAGGGATCCCACAGTGTGGAAAGCTGGTTTATCCAGGTGCACAGCTTTTCATAATGATGCTACTGAGCAGCCACACTTATCTTATGTCATTGCTTGACATTTTATCTATTACGTTGTCAAGCTTTCTAAACCAGCTTTCAGAGTTCTGAGCCCACAATAAGCAACATTCCTTGCTAACAACTGGTGTACAGAGTCATATCACTTTTGAACCAAGATGTTTCATTACCTTAGCTGTGTTAACTAAGCACATGCTTGGCACAGTCACCACTGATGAGCAAATAAATTACTTTACTTCTGTAATCTGTTCTCTTTGGAATGTTGGTTGAGTTGGTGCTTGTTCTTGTTTTGTGATTAACTGGACAACGTTAAAGAAAGTTGGAGTTACAAGAGCATACATACAGTGCCTACAAGAGCTTTTCTGACCGTATTTTCCACTCTCATGATTGCTGTTGCTATATACCTTCAAGGTGACTGTGACTTAGGGTTTTCAAGAGACTGTGACTTAGGGTTTTATTCAGATGAAGTTTGTCATTGCCTTCCTATGACACTGAGAGAATGTGACTTGTCCAAGATCACCCAACAGCAATAGCAATAGCAAGTACATTTCTATACTGCTTATCAGTGAATTAAGTACTCCCTAAGCGGTTTACAGTGTGTAAGCCAATTGCCTCCAACAAACTGGGTACTCATTTTACCAGTCTGTGAAAGGATGGAAGGCTGAGTATACCTTGGAGCCCTGCCTGGGATTGAACCTGCAGCCTTGTGGCAGCAGTACTAGCATTTAACCACTGCTCCACCAGAGCTCACTCAGTGGGTTTCTATTTGATTTGAACCCTGATCTTCACAAATCCAACATTTGGATCGCTACTCTACATTTTCCAACATTCAGATCACTACCCCCACATTGACTATACCACAGCACATACCATACATTTAAGGAGCTTATCACATGAACTTTAAAACCAGCTCAAGCCTCCCAGGCTGCTGCCAGGACAGGATGGAGGCAGGGATTATCGCATGCTAAATCGCCACCTAATCACTGGCCGACATCAGCCTGGATCCCAGCCACACTCCGCCAGCACATGTTAGAAGCCTGAAAGCTTTGGATTTCTAAAAATTGCTGGTGGAGCATGGCTGGGACCCAGCTTGGACCCAGGTTGATGGCGGTCAATGATTAGGTGCCAATTTAGCATGTGATGATCCCCATCTCTTTCTCTATCCCGGTTGCAGCTCAGGAGGATTGAGCCAGTTTAGAAATTCATACGATAATCTCCAAGTTAGGCACAGTTTTAAGTGGGAAACTACCCATACATGTAATACTAATAAGAATAATATTGTCCTGACAGGAGAAAACAATATATCTAAGGTGGGGAGGGAATTAGAATGGAAAACTAACAGAAAGGGGAAAGAAGGAATCTCAAAAACTTTGATTTTTTTGCTCCATCCTGCCTTCAACTAAGTGCAAGGTGCAAGCTGACCCTTGTAAATATATATCTGAGATCTCATGGATGGAAAGAAGCTAGGAGTAAGAGACAGAGGGTTGGACTGAATGACCCTTGTGGTCTCTTCCAACTCTATGATGCTACAATTCTATAAGTTCTAGAATGATTATTTTTTATGCTTAGATCATACATTGTTGCCATAATCTAACCATAACACCGTGAAGATAGCTCCATGAAGAAAAGATTTTCATTCAGCAATTGTACAGCTCATTCTGTTCAGGAGAACCTCCCCATGGATTGTATATCCAAACAGTTATAGCGAGACTTCATTGAAAATGGCCTCCTGAAATACACAGCATTATGTGTGACCATTACAGTATCTGCACTATACAATTATAGCAGTCTATCTTACGGTTCTATCTTATGAAATCCTGGGATTTACTGTTTGGGGAAGCACTAAGCATTCTCTGCCAGAGAGCTCTGGTGCGACTGTTCAGGAGAGTGCAGTAGAAAATTATAAGTACACCAAACTGCAAATCCCAGAATTCCATAGCATTAACACATAGCATCTAAAGTGGTATCAAGACCCAATATTGTTTTGGTGAATATATAAGCCAAAGCTAAGAGGTCCCATCATGTTCACAAGTGTGTCTGGTGAGGACATGGGAGAAAGACTTCTCCATGGCTGTTTCCACACTGTGGAACTTCCTTCCATGGAAGGTGGGGTCCCAGTTCTCTTTCCACCAACAGGTGAAGATGTTTAATTCGGGAACAGTAGTGTGTGTATGAAATTGTGTGCTGTACTTTTTATCTTTTACAGAAAATTATGTTTCAAATACATTTTAAGTGTTTTTCAGAGCCTTGTTGCATAAGAAAAGAAAGCTGCAATGGAGCTTTCCCCATGCCTTTCCTCATCCTGTCATAAGCACTTCCATTGTTTTCCCAAGGGAGTCAGTCGTAAAAACATGCTTTCTGACAAACAGATTTTTCCAGCATGACAAAAAGCATGGTTTTACCAACCTCTCCCTTGAGAATAAAACAGAAGTGCTACCACAGCATGTGAGAGACACAGAGAAAGCTGCTACTCTCCCATTCTGTTTCAGCTTTCTTTTCTCAGGCAATAAGGCTGTTAATCCCATTTTTAAGATAATACCATTATTTAATTATTTTTAAAAACTTTTGGACACTAATGTTTTAGTTTCATCCTCTTAAATTTTTTGCAATCTGCCTTAAATCCCATTTTGGAAGAAAGACAGGATAAAAATTAAACCAATCATTCATCTGGTGGACTGAAGGAAGCAATGGTCAAAGACAGAACTAATGGGAGAACCAAGAGCCAAAAGCATTCTGCAATGTTAAAATAATATTAAACTGTATTAGAAATCAATCTAAAATTGCACCTGAAAGTCTCCACCCAGTTTTGTCAAATGTTTTCCAATGAAAATTGAAGTTCTCTCAAGAGTTCAGGGATAGCCTGAAAAAGATAAATGTACTAAAATGTATCAGAAAATTATCTCCCACATTAAAACAAATGTTCTAGTTACAACTGGCTGTGTGCCACCTTTTATGGCACCCTGCCGCTTGCAGCAGTGCCACACTGTATGAGAGCACCACACTTGATTTTATATTGAAACATGAATAAACTCTAAGCAGCAAATATCCCTCCTTCCTTCCCTGACTAATTTGCCAGCAAATCAGTGGCCTTCTCTAAGAAGAAGTAGCCTGATTACCAGCAAGAGGCTCTAAACTTAAAATATGAAGTGTTTCTTAGGGAGAAACGTCAAAAGCAGGGCGTCTATTGTCTTGATATAAAGAACAGACTCCCCACACACACACACACACACAACAATCCAAATTCGGTGCTAAAACATGAGTTTGGTAATCTGCATCACATAACCAAATTTAAATATTTACTCTGATCTTCAGTCTCAGAAACCAACCCAAGTCTCCAGTGTCTGCAATTTCAGTACAGTAATTCCATACACAACGTAAGTCCAAGGCACTGGAAACTTGGGGTGGGGATGGGAGTTATAAGGGAAAAAAAGAGGGAGAGAAAAAAAGGGGGGGAGGAAAAAACCAAATTCTTTGTTTCTAGTGCTTTGTTTCCTTCGAAAAGTGCTCACTGCAAAAGCCAAAGATAGTGTAAAAATGTCACGCTGCTTTAATTTTGTGCCTTCATTCTTGCAAGGTATAGGAACCATTCCAGAAGAACAATCACATTATTTATGTCATTTCCCTTTTTGCCTCCATAGGTAATTATTATCGAAGCAGAAAAATGAGAAAGTTGTCTTTTTAATTCCTGATGTCAGGTCTGATTTTCACGCACACACACACGCACGCACGCACACGCAGTTGGAACATCCTACCCAGATAATGAGAATGCTAACAATGAGACAATCCCAACAATTAAAGTAGAAGTTTTCAAATTTTTACCTCTGTGACTCCCTTTACATTCATATTAGGATGTTCCATGTCCCCCCTACTTGATATAGTATTTGAATAAAATATTTTCTTTGTTTGGTCTGCATATTTTTGTTCACACATTTATGTATATCCATATTTTAACATTTTATAATTACACACTGCGGATGTTCTTCACCACTAATGATAGTTTTTGTGAATCCCAGAGACAAGTAGTTTTCACTATACCACCCTTGTTTCTTCACCCTATTTGGTAGATTCATAACTTTGGGAGGTGGCATCTTCCTGTATCTCTGAGGGTTTGGAATATGCAGAGGCATTCTGTTCTTCACCACCTTCAAGCCTTGGGAAAAAGGAAAGGTTGACTTTCAAAGGATTTAAAGACAAAGAGGAGCTGAGACAATGAATGCAAGCATATGATTGGTATGAGTCTACCAAGTATGCCTGATACCTAATTGCTAGAGTAAACCAGATAGTCCTCCACTGAAGGTACAAAGCTGCTTGGACTCTTGATCTTCCTTGATTTTTTTTAATGTCCATACCCTGAAGGCACCAGATCCTCTCTGATCTTGGAAGCTAACCAAGGTCAGGTTTGGTTAGTACTTGAAAGGGTGTCCTCAAGGGAATGTGTGCTCTAGGCTGTATTCCAGAGGAAAGAAATAAAGAAATGGTAAAACTTTTCTGGGTACTCCTTCCCTGAGGAAACCCTCTGACATTCATGTGCTCACCATAATTGACAGGCAACCGGAAAGCACATACATATGCATATGGTATTCCAAGAGCTGAACTTACTTCAGTATGGGCTCAACCACACTCTGTGTTAAATATATATCATACCTTTGAACCTGATTTTTTTTACTTACTCTGAAGTAAGGCCCAATCTAGATTGAGGCCATCATGGAAACACAGGAGGGACTTAAACCTTCCCCTCTAATCCCTTTTCCCCCTTTAAATTTGTGGTTTATAAAGAAAAAGAAAACAAATTTTAGGGGATAAGACCTGTGCAGTGGCCCTGTGCAGTGATCCTATTCTAGAGTAAGAATAAAATTAAGGCCTCTTTAATGCTATACAATTATAACACTTTGGTATCATTTTAATGCCTTTGGCACCATCCAATGCAATCTTGAGATGTGGCATTCCATGCATTATTACATACATAAACCTCCACCCACATAGACACCCACCTAAAAACATTTTACATAAATAACACAATACTTCCTTACTGTCCAAATACTACTGGTATTTATATAGTATATATTTTAGTCCTTATAGAGTGATCAGTTTTTTGAATCCCTTTTCTACATAATTAATAAGTTAAATACATTTATCATCATTCATGTGCTTTGGTGTTTAACATCATCTCTATTTACATTTTTCATATTTATTTTTCAGTCCAGGCTATTATCCCAATTTTGTCCCTCTTTATTTTTCAAATATTGAAAATATTTTTAACATCTTTTTTTAAGAGCCACAACGATCCACATCTTCAGTAGTGTGAGTATGCTACGGAATAGTTTCAGATCGACCTGCATAGATTCTGGAAATGGAGACGCCTCCATTTTAAATTGTTAGAGTGGTAAGTGTGAATGGCAACGGGGTTAAAACTGCATGGAGAGATTCAAGAACAGAAAATGAAGTGTGAACATCAATCTGTTATTGCATCACTGTGGAGATCCAGATCTCCTTGGGACAAAAAAGTAAGTGTGAATGCCCCCTTAGACTTTTCTGAAAGAGAGCTACAGTACCTCACCCAACTGCAAATCCTAGGACAATGTAGGTCAGAGCCATCAAAGGTTAAAGCAGTATCACTGTGCTATAATTATATTGTGTGGCAGAGATTTAAGATTCAGATATCTTATAATTTTCCAATTGTGATCATTTACCCAACATAATAGATGTTTATTTATTTACAACACTTATATGATCCCCCATAGCTAATGTTCTCTTGGTGGTTTACAATAAAAATAAAAACAGTAAAATACAAAACCTATAAAATCTAATGCAGCATAAAACTGGCAACAGAGGACAGAACCAAAATTCATAACAGCATCAACATTTCTTTAGGTTCTGAAGCTGCAAAAATTACTAAAGTTTTTTCAAAGGTTTTAAAGCCTGGAAAAATCAAAATGCCTTCATTTGGTGGCATTAGGGCAGCTTGGCAATCATGATTAAAATCAACATGGTAAGAATCTGATTTGAATCCTAATGTTATTTCTTCATATATTTCCTAAACAATGGTGAAAACTACTGTACCACTAAACTGAGTTAACTTATAGCATTACACTTTACAGAACACTTTAGTTTCATTCTGGTGACCAGCCCTTCCATTGTTTTGTCATACTGCCTACATTCCTTCCTAATCTATGGCTGCATCTGCACTGCAGAAATAATGCAACTTGACATCGCTTTAACTGCCATGGCTCAACACAGAGTCAAAGCGGAACCAAAATGCATTATTTCTGCAGTGCAGATTAGATGGAAGTGTTAGAGAATCCCAACGCATCTTCATCCCCTCTCTCAGGACAACAGGGCCCTCACATGGTAGAGGAGATACAGTATGTGGCCATAGTGAGTTGTATGTATCCATCATATTGTTTTAGATTATTGCATCTGCAAATCCCACTGGGATAGACACAGGACTGAAAAATCAAAAGTGGGTGTTATCGCACACAGCCGAGGTCAGGCTAGTGCAACACATCTGCAGCCTGAAAACCAGCCATGCTTATCTGGGAGCTTTTCAAAAATGACAAGCTCCAGTTTTTAAAAAACCTTTCAATCCCACATCTATCCCGACAGAATTTTCAGGTGTGATAATCTCCTTGATCACTCAGTCCAGGGTTTAATCAATCGTGTGACTCTCAGCACACAGTTGAGAAACACTAGCATAAGCTTATGGATGCCATTTTAATGCTGCATTCAGTATTAATTCAGTTCTCTTGCTCTTATGTATACCCACATTGCAGAAACAATACAGTTTGACACCACTTTTAACTGCCATGACTATATCCTACAGAATCCTGGTATTTACAGGCATCAGAGTGTGCTAACAGGCCAGACTGAAAACCTCACCAAACTACAAATCCCAGGAGCCACCCGATGGAGCCAAAACAGTTAAAGTTGTGTCAAACTGCTTTATTTCTGTCACATGGATATATCGCTCAGATCCATATCAAATGAGGTACCAAATGTGATTGCAGGAGGGTGGCTATTGAGAAGATGGTCTTTGCAGTACCCAGCTTTACAGAATGCCCTGCCCCAGAGAGACTTACCTGGTGCTTATGCTGTGTATTCCCAACTGTTTATTTTTGTCCCAGGGTAGAGTGGTATTTTTGTCCCAGGGCAGAGTGGATAAAAACGATTTCCACTTAAAAGTGACTTTAAACATTTAAATTGGATTAAAAATGCAACTATCAAGTTTCTTGTGGAATAGGTAGGTTAATATTAAACAATCTGAAGGACAGCATATTAGCTCTATAGTGAAACTCTAAACCAGATAAATGGTCTACCACTTACATGAACTTAAGTGTTACCATAACCAAAATCTTCTGAATTTTTGTGTGTGCACATTCTCCCTATGGCCCCAAATGGACTCTATGTTCTGGGCAACCATAATCTCTGAGGTGAGTGGTCACGTCCACACTACCCCATAAGCACATCAAACAGAAGGGTTTGGGAGTTACAAATGAGAAACTTTAAAACCTCCAAAATTAGGGAGATACTGTAGGTAATTTAGGCAGGATGCTCTGCCAGACAAGCCCAATAAGGCTGATTTACAACTCCATTCTCACTCCGGACATTGACAGACCAAACAATCCTTTACAATGTTTGATTTCCTTCGATGTAGGACAAACACCTACATCTAGTTTTGATCTATTTTTGGCCTATAAAAGATCTCCAAAATCCTTTGTCAGCGGGCTAGATGGAAGGTACAGGGACACTCTGTCACTGTGAATTCTGACCAGTCCTGATACATTCACTCCCCCTCCACCCACCAGAATGGCCATGACTCACACCATCCCCACCACAGTTGGACCTGGATTCAAGCCTCATCTTGTAAAAGCATCACCGTTAGTTCAGCCTCCAACTATTCCAAAGCTAACTCCTGATTTCCTTAGTCCTGATATGTATGTGTGAGTGAACATGGATTGTTATTTGGTTTTCCCTCTTAATAAAAGAAACACTTCATTCAGAGAATTCTGCCTCTGCAAAATTCCTTTGATCTCTTTTCCCTTGGTATACAGGTGGGAAACAGTTCCATAAAAGGTTGCTTGTAGCACAACCTAATAATTAATAGAGCTTGTTTAAAAATTTTCCCTAGAGAGATCCTTTGATACATAAAGGATTTTTAATGCAGATGAAGCATAAAATAATAATTCCATGATTTCTCAAATATTAGCATTCACACACTACCTACCAATCATAAGTGTTTCATTTTCACCTCCTGAAAATAAGCTATTGCAGCTTAGCCAGTGTTTTCAGACCATTTTTCTACCAATTTCTACTGGAAAAGTAGTTATTTTATTTTTATTTTTTATTTACTTATCTTTTTATTCATCCATCCATGCTGATTTGTTTTTGTAAGGCAGAATAAATAATAATAAATAATAAAAATTTTATTTGTATACCGCCCTTCCAATGATCAGGGCGGTGAACAACAGGATAACAATACAATACAATACATGTATTAAAATGCCATACATTACACAAAACTATTAAAACCAATACTAAAACCCCATCAACGAGCTACCATTGCTGTCGAAGGAGGGGAAGACTAACTGGAAATTGATTCAGGGAATGCTAGTCGGAAGGTTTTTAACTCCCTCCTGAACTGGGCCAGGGAGGTGGCCGAGCGGAGCTCTATGGGCAGCGTGTTCCAGAGGGCCGGGGCGACGATGGTATATGACCTCCTTGCTGTGGAGGCTAGTCTAGCCCCTGGGACCCTCAGTAGTTGCTGCCCAGATGTTCTGAGGGTGCGGGGCAGAATGTATGGGGAGAGGCGGTCCTCCAGGTATCCTGGGCCCAAGCCATGTAGGGCTTTATAGGTTATGACCAACACCTTGTATTGTGCCCGGAAGCGAATGGGCAGCCAATGCAGATCTTTAAGTACAGGTGTAATGTGACTGGTCCTGGAAGTGCCAGTGACCAGTCTGGCTGCCATATTCTGTACCATCTGTAGCTTCCGGGTGTGGTACAAGGGTTGCCCCATGTAGGCGCATTGCAGAAATCCAATCGAGAGGTTACCAGAGCGTGTACTACTGTTTCAAGGTCCCTCTGGGCCAGGTATGGGCGCAGCTGGCGAATAAGCCGAAGCTGATAACAGGTCCTCTTGACCGTCGCATTCACCTGAGCTGTAAGGTGAAACGACAAATCAAGAAGCACCCCCAGACTGCGCATGGAGTCCTTCACAGGAAGCGTGATCCCGTTCAGGACAGGTGGAACCACCGCCATTCCTGGACCAGGGGAACCTATCACAAGTACCTCCGTTTTCTCTGGATTCAGACTGAGTCGGTTTTCCCTCATCCAGCCCATTACCGACTCCAGACAGGCCACGAGAGGAGAGACGCCATCCTCAGTCACTGCATCAGTCGGAGACATAGAGAAGACTATTTGGATGTCATCAACGTACTGATAACCCCGCGCCCCATGTCTCCAGATGATCTCTCCCAGCGGTTTCATGTAAATGTTAAAAAGCATGGGAGGCAGAATGGCTCCTTGAGATACCCCAGATATAAGGGCCCTCTTATTGGAGCACACGTCTCCCACCTGCACCATCTGGAACCTCCCAGAGAGGTAGGACCGGAACCACTGGAGCGCAGTGCCCCCGATTCCCACCTCTGCCAGGCGCTCCAGAAGGATACCATGGTCTATGGTATCGAAAGCCGCTGAGATGTCCAAGAGCACCAACAGGGACACGGAAGCAAAGAGAAGCAATACTGTATGTTAAAAAAAGAAAATAAAAATAAAAAGGAGAGGACAAGATTGTCCAGCATGCAGGTTGCCGTATTCCCATTCTTAACCTTGAAGGGTATCATGGCAGTCCTATTGATTATAACAAAGATCCAATATGGGAATAGTTCAAAGACACAGGCTGCATCTACATTGCCAAAATTATGCAGTTTGATATTGCTTTAACAGCCATGGCCCAATGCGGTAGAATTCTGGGGTTTGTAGTTGTGGCACCAGAGCTCTTTGACGGTGAAGGATAAATATGTCACAAAACTAGAAATCCCAGCATTCCATCGCATTGAACCATGGCTGTTAAAGCAGTGTCAAGTTGCATTATTTCTGCAGTGCAAATTAGACTTTCCTGTACCAGAGATGACAGATGTGGGAGGTCAAGGGATCCCAGAAGCCACAGTCTCATTCCAATGCCTTGAGTAGAGAAAATTAAAACTTACTAGATCAGCATGTTTTTTCCCCAATTGCGAGGAGGATGCATGTCTATTGTTCTAGGAGATTATCAAGACATGTGTACACCCAACACCACCACAGTATGTGAGAAATATAGGGAGGCATGGCTAGGGAAAGAAAGATCACACTCTAACAGAGTGGGAGTGAGAGATGCTCTTGATCAAGTTGAGGATTCCCTCGATGGAATGAGAAAAGAGGCAATGGTTTCTGATGTCTTCTCGGCCATGACATTACCTTCCAAACTGCTCCCAAGGATCCCTCAATCATGTGGAGAAAATCTGGCCAAAATGGAGATCTGAAGAGGATGGTGAAAAGGTTTAGGGAAAATTCACCACCTTCTCATTCTACTGCCTAAAAGCATTCACTTGATCAAAGAGTCTTCCATCATGGAAGGACACTGTTGGATGCATCCTGCATGTCTTTTCGCTTCTGCTTTTTGTTATTTTATCTGAGGCATCCCCATATTTTGAAAATATGGAATGTGCAAGCAACTGATCTCTACCAACAATATTGACATTTTTCTTCCAGCGAGAAAAAGGTTGGATTGAAATGAACAGACTTATCACTCAGGGCAGGTACTTGTGTTCTTTGCTGCCACTTCCCAAAAGTGAAGCTTAAGAGCATACCTAGCCAAATCATGCAACTACGGCACTTCAGTATGTCTCAAACAACCTTGCTTGATTAAAATGATAATCCTTCTCATGCTTTTGCCAGACTGTTTGCAATTATGTCTGTCACTTATACAGCAGTAGCCTTCTGTGCAAAGGTGCTGTGGAGTAATGAACCTCTTCCAATGCAACACTTTCCAGCAATGATTCTTATTAGCACCAACTTTCCTTGCCATGAATATCCTGGTGTTGATGAAAGGGAGATGGTTGCTCTTCATCTTCATGATACAGATAGGAAAATGATTATTCATTTATTTTAAAGTTTTCTAAACTTTTTTGTTGTTGTTATCAATACACAAAGTAGTGTGTGCTTTTAATCTGCACTGGCTTTTGAAAATTTGTAAGCTGCCTCGAGTCCCACTATTGGCAAAAAGACAGGATTTAAATGAATTATTATTATTTAAATGAATTATTATTATTATTATTATTATTATTATTATTATTATTCATAATAATAAAGCCAATGTGCTGCAGTGGTTTGAGCTCTGGGTTCAAATCTGCATTCAGTCATGGAAACTGACTGGGCAGCTTTTGGCAAGTCACAACCTCGCAGCCTCAGAAGAAGGCAAAGGTGATCCCCTCCCTGACAAATTCTTCCAAGAAAACTCTGTGATAGGTTCACCTTAGGGTCATCATATCTCAGAAATAACTTGAAGGCACACAACAACACCAAATTATAATAACATGATAATATTAAATAACAACAACATCCAATCTAAAAAAATCCCCAAACTTTAGAAGCAACTGCAAATGTAAGCTTTTCATGTTACTGTCCACCTGATCTTTTGTTCTTACTGGGCATCTATTCTCATAACTGGTTTTATCAAGGAAAATGCTTCTTGGTGGCTTTTTATTGTTTGACTCTTTTTCTTGAGAATGACATGACAGCTCCATTACTGTACTTGTCCATCTGTCAGATCAGGGCTATTCTCCCAGTTACCAAAGGTCTTTTCACACTTCCCAATTCTAGTGCTATGATTCTACTTTAACTGTCATTGCAACATCATGTGTAAGCCTGGGATAGGGGCATTTGGAATTCTCTGCTACAGAGATCTTGTGCCTCACCACATGACAAAACCTATGAATCTGTAGGATGCACATATGATAGTTAAACTAGAAGCAGAACACTATGTGTAGTGTGAAAGGACCCCAATTTGCTGCAAAGGGAGGCTACTCAGTTTATCCTGTTTCAGATATTTCAATTGAATGCAGAATTAAGGTGAACCTCTTTAGACAGCAGAACATGTACGTGTTCATTGCATTTGTCTCCTGCCTTTCCTCCAAGGAGATGAAAGCACTATACAGAGTTCTCCTCCCCATTTTTGTTCTTACAAAACTCATGTGAGATAGGTTAGACCAACAGGTAGCAGCAAATTTCATAGCCAAGTGGAGAGTTAAATCCTGATCTCTGCTAGTCCAACACTCTAACCATAATGGCTCTATTTCCATGTACAAGTTGCCCTTACATCCCTAGATTAGGCCTTGATAGAAGTGTAATGCTCTGCAGCATTTTTTTAAAAACTTTCATTCATGCTTACATTCATTCACCTTTACTTGTAGACAATGAAGGGGATGCACCTTGTAGATGCAGAAAGTGGAGGAACTGGCCATTGAATAGCAAAATGCTTGAGTTGCTATAAAGCAGTGCAAATTCAGAAGGTGTCACATATTCTGGTTCTTACCAAACATACACAATGAGCATAAGTCTTGTGAATTTACAACAAAGGAGCCTTTAAATGTGCATGGAATTGTATCTTCTACCATATGGGGTGGCGGTAGTGAAATATTTAGCTGGCCTATTAGGAAACTTGTTTTGGTGAGCAGTGAGTTAAGACAGAACCCTGGAGAGGCCAGCTTTCATATGTTTGCAGTTAAGATCTGTCAAAATATATAAAACATGCATATGCATGGATGATGAAAACTGATGCATGAAAACTGATGTCCCACTCTGTACCTTCAAGAAGCTTTCCAAGTGGATTGAATTAAAGCAAGCGTAAGCAAACTGTGGCCCTTCGGCCCCATACTTCTCCCAATGCTATTTTTGCAGCCATTCACCCCTCCAAACTCCCTTGACAAAAACAAGCTGGCCAAAAATAAGGCAAATTTCCAATCTTTTATAGATGCTTTACAGAGCGCCCAAAAAGGGCGCTCTACCAGCGCCCGTGTTTGCTGCACCAGGGAACCACAGCGGACCAACCGTGTAATTCCTTGGCACAGCAAAAAGAACCTGCAAAAAGCGGGATCTTTTTGCGGCGCAGTTATGACGCTGCAAGGCGCCAATGGCTCACTTTCGACATCATTGCCGCGCCGCAACGTGCGGACGCTAAGCATCCTTGATGTCAAAATGGTGGCGCCCATGTGTATAGGGTGCCGCCATTTTGACGTACCCAGTACGTCCTAGGGGTGAGGCCTGATTGGACACTGCATCATTTTGGGGAGTTACTCTGTGTATGTCACCATGTCTTCTACTCTGACAAATCTGGTGGGACCAAATAAGACAGTGAGATTGAGGAGACTGAAAGTAACTCGCCTACTAATGATCTCAAAATTTAATTTGCCCTGTTATCAACGCTGATATATTCTGACTTTTGTGTGTGTGATTTTCTACATGGCCCCAAACAGAATCTGTAAGGCAGTCCGCCATAATCCCCAAAGCGAGGGGACATGTATGCACCACATCCAGATGAGGTCAGCCTAATGGGACCTTTTGGGAAGAATGCCCCAGCAGATGATTTGGGAGTTGCTGTATGGGACATTAACACCTAGATAATCAGGAGGATGCTTCATCTGATGGGGTCAATAAGGCTATCAGACACCCGTTCCCACCCTGAATACAGACAGACCATGACTTCACCCCTAGATGTGGAATCGCCTTTTGCCCCGAGGCCTGATTTGGCCTATAAAAGATGTCCCAAGCTCCTGCTCAGTGTGCTAGTTTGGAGTTTATGGGGACACTTTGTCACTGTGCTCTCTAAACTAGTTCTGGCCCAGTTGTTCATCCGACACTCGCATAACAACTGAGTCCCATGCCACACCAACCAATTGGATCTGGAAGCAAGCCTCTGATTTGCGTAAGTATCGCTGTTAGTTCAGCCTCCAGCCTATCTCAAGCTAATTCCTTATTTCCCAAGCCTCTGAATGAAAGTGTGAGTGAATGCTATTTGCTGCCTGATTGTCCTTTAATAAAAGAAATATTTCATTCATAAGAAGTTTTCTTGTGCACAATTCCCTTGAATCTACCTTTCTCTTGGTATACAAAAGGGAGACGGTCTTGAGGGTTATTTGTGGCCTAACCCATTCTAAGCTAAAAGTAAAATTCCCCTAAATAAATTTTTGGCTATAGCCCTGACCCATAGATTATCAAGTGCAGGTGCCTTTTGGTCAAACCAAGGGGCTAGACCAGCAATGTCCAAACTCTGGCCCTCCAGGTGTTATGGACTTCAGCTCCCAGAAGCCTCAGCCACCTTGGCCAATGGTCTGGGATGCTGGGAGCTGAAGTCCAAAACACCTGGAGGGCCAGAGTTTGGACATCACTGGGTTAGACAGACCACCCCAAAAAGGCAGCCTGCAGCCACCCTTTTTTGCATTGGAACGAGGCCATGGCAACCTCATGCCGTGGACCTGATCCGGCTGTTTGAGGGTGCAAAAGGGAGCCGCAAAAAACAGCTCCTTTTTGTGCCCTCGAAAAGGCAGCATAGCGCAGCTATATGGCACTCCTTTGGGGCTGCATCATGTGGACAATGCACTGGAAGCACACCATGATGCTGCGTGCCATGTGGAGTGGCGTGCGGCATCAGGGCACCCTGGGGGTGGTGTCAGGCATGTGTCATGAAGATGCTACTGCCCCCTTGCTGACCTTTCAGGCTGGTATGTAAAGGCCCCAAGTCTCTCAATTTCCACTTGAGACATAGCATGCATTCTCAAGGATGGATGGGTCTTTTGGATGGATAAAAGTGTTAATTACATCTAACATTAAAAGCCACGACATGATGTGATTTTGGATATGGCATTTTGGTGAGTCATTCCCATTCATGGTAGTACAACCAACTCCTAATTTGTAAAATATACTCTAGGCACATTGTGCAAAGTCTTCTGTCTTATGCATATCAAGAGAACTAAACAGAATTAACTTGGTTTTTATATTTAATGGAGTAAGAACTAAAACATTAATCAAAATCCCAGGAAGTAAAGAAAAAGCCATTCTTGACATACATAATGGATGATAGCATGACACACACATACAAAGAAATAACTGTCATTCATGAATACAATAAAGAGCGTGATATATCAATACTTAAAAAAAAAACCCTTGAACCTCAGCCAAAAAAAAAAAAAGAACTTTCCTGTCAAAGGAACTCCATGCTTTTGTCTCTGAATCATGACCCAGAAAACAGTGTTTTCTAATACTAGGAAATGTATTTACAACTTAGTACAATACTGTTTTCAGAGGCACTGTTTTTAGAGGACTAAGGGGCGTGACACTGCCCCTTTACTAGCCAGATCGGGGCCATAGCAACTACACACCATGGCTCTAATCCGGCCTTTCCAGGGCGCAAAAGGGAGTCGACAAAAGCGACTCCTTTTTGCATCTTGGAAAAAGCGCCATGGCCATGCTGCTGTGGCTTAGTGGTGCTCCTTCGGCACCGTGTTGTATGGACGCAGTGCTGGAGGAATGCAGTGACACTGCACACCATGTAGAGTGGTGCGTGGCATCATGACACTCTGGGGATGGAATTAGGGCATGTGTCATATGGACACAATGCCCCAATTCCACCCCCAGGCCGGCCTTTATGGCTGGCCTGTAGAGGGCCTAAATCAACCATAAAAAGCAATGAAGAGTGTCTCCATTTTTGCTATTCAAGATAGCCACCACTTAACATACATGGAAGGTTAGCTATTTCACAACAAACTATTGTTTGGCAAAATGATCAAAAGCTTTCTTTGGCCAAAAGACCAACTGTAACTTCATTATTCTTACAGTTTCACAACATGTCACTTCATCTTTAGTGCAAGAAGAGATGATATCCCAAATGATCTGCTACAATGACACAGACAATAGCACTAAACTAATGTTCCGTAGACAAAAGCACTAAACTAATGTGACTACGACAAAGCTTTCGATAGTATAGATCAGGGGTAGGCAACCTGTGGCCCGCGGGCCGGATGCGGCCCGGCAAGGCCTTGAGACCAGCCCCAGCCTGGTCCTGCCGCCAATTGCCGCCGAGGCTTTTGGGGGGCAATTGTCTATAGAAGCCTCAGAAACATGCATTTATATTAACATTTTTTTTAAAAAATCAGCAAATTTTTTCGCATGTCCTCCATTTTTTTAAGAAAGTGTCTTCCATTTGAAAATTTTGTCCTACATTTGTCCTGGTTTATTTATATATTTAATTTTTTAAAAAATTATTTAATTATTTATTTTTTGGCTTCGGCTCCCCAGTTGTCTGAGGGACAGCAACCCGGCCCCCAGCTCAAAAAGGTTGCCTACCCCTGGTATAGATAGTATAGACCTGCGATAACTGTAAAACTATGAGGCTTTCTAGATTGGCATTTGGGACGTCCGGAGGATGTCCCATTTTAAAAAAGGGGCGTCTCTTATAGACGCCCCTGGGCCTAGTACGGACTCCGTCCGTACAAGATGCCGCCGGCCCTTCTACATGGCCGGCGCCATCTTTGCGTATCGGACGCTGAGCGTCCGTACGCGTCGCGTCGCTTGTGACGTAGCGAGTGCGCCCCTGCCGCCTCGCTACGTCGCAAACGCGACGGAAAAAGAAGCTCCATTTTGGAGCTTCTTTTTCGGTCCGCGCGGGAGTCGGGCCGTCTGAAGGCTTCGGCTCCCCCGCGGACCTACTGGCGGCGGCGGCAGACCACCGCAAAGCGGCGGTTTGTATCCCGCCTATAACTATCACTATATAACTTCCCAACTGCTTAACTGCTTAAGCTACATATAACTAGTTATTTATCTGTTATGTAATTAAGTAACTAAAGTTATGTGGTTTGGTAACTTTTGTTATGTAGTTAGATAACTAGTTATAAGTAGTTACTAGAATTAGGTAACTAAAGTTATAAGTAGTTCAATAGGTTTTATATCGCTATATTATAGTTAGCGCTATATTTCTATCATTTTATATCTATAGCCCTAGGATTCAAGCATCCATATGAAAAGCAAACTTGGATTTTGCCTTTTTGTACAAGGGACCATTTTTCTTTTTATGTTTTACTTTCAGGTTTTTTTTTTTTTAGAATTAGCTATATAGTGAAGTCACTATAAGTATACAGTTGAGTAACTAGATATAACTACTTATAAGTAATTTAGGTAGTTAAGTAACTATTTCTAAGTAGTTAGATAACTATAGTTATGCAGTTAGGTAACTAACGTTATGTAGTTCAGAAACTTTTGATATGTAGTTAGATAACTAGTTATAAGTAGTTACTAGAATTAGGTAACTATCGTTATAAGTAGTTAGATTTTGCCTTTTTATACAAGGGACCCTTTTATGTATCAGGGGTTTTAGAATTAGCTATATAGTGTAGAAACTATAGATATGCAGTTGAGTAACTGGTTATAACTACTTGAAAGTAATTTAGTTAATTAAGTAACTATTACTAAGTACTTATATAGCTATAGTTATATAGTTAAGTAACTAAAGTTTAGTAGTTCAATAACTTTTGTTATGTAGTTAGATAACTAGTAGTTACTAGAATTAGGTAACCATAGTTATAAGTAGTTCAATAGGTTTTATGTCGCTATAATATAATTAGAGGTATATTTCTATCATTTTATACCTATGACCAGTCCTTCATATCCTTGGATTTAAGCATCCGTACAAAAAGCAAACTTGGATTTTGCCTTTTTATACAAGGGACCATTCTTCTTTTTATGTTTTACTTTCAGGATTCTTTAGAATTAGCGATATAGTGAAGGAACTATACTTATACAGTTGAGTAACTAGTTATAACTACTTTTAAGTAATTTAGGTAGTTAAGTATCTAGTGCTAAGTAGTTATATAACTATAGTTATGTAGTTATGTAACTAAAGTTATGTAGTTCTTTAACTTTTGTTACATAATTGGATAACTAGTTATAAGTAGTTCCATAGGTTTTATATTGCTATAATGTAGTTAGAGGTATATTTCTATCATTTTATTCCTACTGCCAGTCCTTCATATTCTTGGATTTACTCATCCATGGTTTTGAAAAAGCAAACATTGAAGGTGCGATCCATTCTGATTTTCATTTTTATACTTGCAGTCCTTCATAATCACAATTCCACCACCCAGTTTGTTCAGTGTAAAGCCAGCATCAAAGCTAAAGTGACATGTTGGGAAACAGTAAGAATAATGAAGTTACAGTTATAATATAACTTTACATGATAGAGGAAAAAGAAGATATAAAAAGACAGTGGAGGCAACGCGCAGAAGATTTTTGCAAGAGCAATGAGGGAACGAATGACATTTGGAATGAGGAGCCATATGAAGACGAACCCCAAATACTAAGTCAAGTGGAATCTACCTTAAAGAAAATGGGAAATAATAAATCACTGGGAAGAGATAATATTCCAATTGATCTGCTACAATGCTCACAGACAGATGCAGCTTTAGTGCTAACTGAAACATGCCAACAAATGGGGAAAAGAAAGCAGTGACCAACAGACTGGAAACCTTCGATGTATATCCCAATCCACAAGAAAAGAGATACAAAAGACAACAGCACTATAGGGCAATAGAGCAAAACTAATGTTTCAAAGACAATAGAACTAAAGTAGTATTTCATAGACTACGGCAAAGCTTTCAATTGGATGTGTGATAATTGTAAAATTATAAGTATTACTCTGTAACTTCCTAACTGCTTGATAGTTTAAACTACATATAACTAGTTAGTTATCTGCTCAACTATCATTTATTAACTGCTCAACAACATAGCTAAAAATGTTTTTAAACCATGGATGCTTGGAGGACTGAGTGTAACTCCAAACTACAACTATAACTACGTGTGCAACTTTAACTGCATAACTGCAATTATTTCACAACATAACGTATTGCATATAGGAGTGTAAAAGGGAATGAAAAAAGAGAACTGAAGGAGGGAAGAAGGGAATAAGAGGCAAGTTAAGAGGCATAAATAAATAAATAGTGGAAAACCAAGGTGAGGCAGCTGAAAAACCAAGAGTGAGAGAAGGAGAGAATATAAAACATATAGAAAGCAAACTTGGATTTTGCCTTTTGATGCAAGGGACCAGATTTCTTTTTATGTTTCACTCTGAGTTTTTTTTTTTTTTTAGAATTAGCTATATAGTGAACTAACTATACCTATACAGTTGAGTAACTAGTTATAACTACTTATAAGTAATTTAGGTGGTTAAGTAACTAGTGCTAAGTAGTTATATAACTATAGTCATGTAGTTGGGTAACTAAAGTTATGTAGTTTGGTAACTTTTGTTACATAGTTAGATAACTATTTATAAGTAGTTACTACTGTTAAGTAACTATAGTTATATGTAGTTGGATTTTGCCTTTTTATACAAGGGACCTTTCTTTTTATATTTTACTTTCAGGGTTTTTTTTAGAATTAGCTGTAAAGTGAAGTAACTATAGCTATTCTGTTGAGTAGCTAGTTATAACTACTTTTAAGTAATTTAGATATTTTAGTAATTATTGCCAAGTAGTTAACTAACTATAGTTATACAATTACATAACTATAGTTGTGTAGTTGGGTAACTTGTTATGTTGTTGAATAACTAGTTATAAGTAATTACTAGAATTGGGTAACTATAGTTATAAGTAGTTCGATAGGTTTTATATCGCTATAATATAGTTAGAGATATATTTCTATCGGTTTATACCTACAGCCAGTCCTTCATATTCTTGGATATAAGCATCCACAGTTTTGAAAAAGCTTCTTGGATTTGCAAATTAGGTTAGAATTTGGATTCTAACTGGATGTTACTTGGGATGCACCCATCCGGCGGCATCCAAGGAAATAATGTGTGCAACAAAATGTGGATGTATCCTGAATTCAGATTGAAATTGGTAGCAGTAATTTGGTTTCTTAAACTGTGAGATAAATTCCCCAAGTATCAAGCAGAAATCCATAGGCTGCAATATTATATTTTGTGTACCTGGGCACAAGGCCCACTGACTTCCTTGGGACTGACCTTTGACTTTCCCTGCACAGGATAATGCTTTTAATGCTAGATTTGTTGAGGCTTGTTTAAGGAGTTAAAATATAATTATTTCCTGGATGTTTTATAAATAAAGCACATCACTATGTTTGGGGGAGAGAGCGAATTCCAATAAAGTGAAGTGTATGCCTTCAGGCTGATGTTATACTTGTGGCAACTGCATGAATTTCACAGGGTTTTCTTAGGCAAGTAGTCAGATTTGCCATTGTCTTGCTCTGAATATAGCCTAGAAGACCTGACATTCCCTGGTGATCCCAACTTAGTACATTACAGTGGGACCTGGCCATCCATAGACTTGCCATCCACAGATTTCAACATCTGCAAATGGCAAGCCCTGTTCTCCGCAATGGTGGTGCATGCACGTGTAGAGGTCATGTGTATGTTGCACCAGCATTAGGGACAATGGGACTTGAGGGCCTGCATTTTTTCATATCTGTGGAAAGGAATCCATTTGTAGCCCATCCTCAAGTACTAGCCCAACCTGACCTTGCTTAACTTCTGAGATCGTTTGGAATCTGGTGCCTTAATAATATTTAGGTATTGATTACAATATCCGTGGCAAAATCCTCTTGACTGATAACCCCAGGACAACCATGGACTCTTTATATTGCTGGTTCGCGATATGAGTCAAGATAGATTATATGTCCTGTTTTGGGATTAGGTCATCATGTCATGAAGTAGATGGTAATCTGCTTCAACACTAGCAGATTACTAAACAAAGTATTTGTGTATATGTTTTAAAAATGCTATTAATGACTGCCCCACATTACATGCAGAGGTAGTCTGCTTCATCTTTGGAGACATCAAATAGTCCCCATAATGTTCTGGAGAAATTTGTCCATTGACATGGACAGCTACTGCACTGATCAGATGGTAGACCTCGGGAATAAGTATCTCAGTTTGGCCATTCAGCTCTGGCAATAATAGCATCAGGACCCTTGATTTATAGGAGAGAAGCATTGCATTGCATCGGACCATATATGGTTTAGACCATCTGCAGAGCTATGCCATGATGAAGATGGGAATGATAGGAGCTCCTTGTGTCCTCTCACTGAGTACACTGAGAAACATCCGGCTCTGTGTACGGCAAGATTCATTTAGGCAGGGCACAATGTCCAGGATAAAAAGAGTTAACTCCAAACTTATAGCATATCAAGCATCTCAAGCCTGCTGTGGCAATTTTGCTAGATAGTTTCCAAATTACAAAATCAAAACGATCTGCTGCAGTTACCACAGAGTCTATGCTGGGGTTATTATTAGCAACTGCTTGTAATGATTGCTTGGGTAAATGTCATTCTATTTTGGGGCGTTGACAGGGTTTCTTGAGGAGACACACACAACCTGTTTTGCTCTTGGCCTTGACCCACTTGGCTTTACAGGGTTTGACTGAAGTGGGTGACACTCCATTCCCCACCTTGCAATCTCTTAGGCCAGTTCTTCACTTGCCATTTCTGGACCAGATGATAGTGTGGGTGGTTTTGCCAGACATTCCTAGATTAAGCAAGCTTTTTCTCAGTCTGTTTCAGACCAACTTGAATCCTGGACATAGAAAGAGTTTATTTAATCTTTGTTTCCTTGTGTGCATATGTGTGCATGTGAAAAGAGAGAGAGGTGTTCATAAGTGCCAAGATATATTACAGTTAGCCATCCACACTCACGGTTTGACTTTTGTGGATTTGATTATTTGTGGTTTTGATTACTATGTTTTCGCTAGGAATCTCTAGGTTCTCCGGCGCAACTCTGCCAGAATTTGACCACAGAGTTGTGCTGGAGAACCTAGACGTTCCTAGAGCAAAAGACTTCTCTAAGCACTTGTAGGTCTTTCAGCATGATTCTATGGTCAACGCCTGGAAGATCTTGCCTTTGAGGACTTGGAGATTCCTAGAGAGGTCTTCTCTCATAGTGTTTTTTGTACTTGCTGTTTTCCCCACATTTATGGGGGTCCTTGGCCCCTAACCCCAGCAAATGTGGAGGGACTACTTGCTATTATAATCCAACAGATCAATATATTTAATGGGATACTACAGTGCGCCCGCTTTATAAGTGGGCGCGCTATACGCGGATTTGAGCATACACTCAACTCCACATGGAGCTGTACGGGAGCACAAGGGGAGCAGTGTCCCATTGTAATGAATGGGGTGTGCGACCTTGGCGTTCGCACGCCGCTGTGCCACCACGCCACCGCCACATGCATGAGTTCCATTCAGGTGAATGGAACTTGAGCATACGCGGTATTTGGCTTATACAAGGGGGGGGTCCAGAATGGATCGCCGCATAAGCCAAGGGACCACTGTATTTAGGAAGTCTTCTACTAGCATGAACACTAATATACATATTCACATTCATCATATGAGTCATGACACTCAGTGAAACACAGAAGAATGTGACAATGCCCCCCCCCATTCAAATACAGGCATACTTCATTAACAAAGTCTCTGATGAAGGAATTCTTTTTTTTTTACAAAATCTGCTCAGCTCCCTCTTGTCCTCTAATTAGCTGGAACTTTCTTAGCAGCATCAACATTAGGAGGATGGTGAAGGAGGGCTAGAGAATCACACTCTCTGTCTTAGGTTGCAGCAGTGTGTCTGAAGTAAACAATAGTACAAACAAAACTTCAGCTAGGAAAGAATGGGATTCTACTCTAGCCAATCATATTATTACTGTGTGTGTTGGTTTACAAGAGGTAAGGTAAATATCAGCTCTTTCCAGAATCCCTTGCTAAGTACACATGAACATCAGAACAGAGGGGAAGGGGGAAAGCAGATAGGCCTGCCTCACCAGTTACCCCCTGCATGTTAACAAACCATAGATCTCTAAGGGCCCAAACAGACAGGCCAAAATAAAGCTGCTTTTGGTCACTTTGAAGGTATGCTGTTTAAATGACACACGCAACTTAAGAAGTCAGAAGCTGCTCCAAAGCTGCGCTCCAGTCCTTAGGGCTGGAGCGGGGCTTTAGTGCGGCTTCCAGATTCTTAGGACGCAAGTATCATTTAAATAGCATACCTCCAAAGTGACCCAAAGCAGCTTTATTTTGGCCTGTCTGTTCAGGCCCTTAGTCTGGCCACAAAATGGAAATCATAAAAAGAAAGAAGCAGAGGCTGATGAGGGGAAAAGATAATCTTGGATGCATTCTGAAAGAAGCCTTCAAGTGGTGTGTAAAAGGTTCAAAATGTTTTTGATTACATATGCAAGGTACACCTGATATGATAGTTTCATTTTACCTATGTATATTGTTAATTCTGAAAAAAAGCTTACTACAGTACACTCAGCCCTCAGTATCCACGAATCCTTTATCCATGGATTCAAACATCCACCACTTCAAAATAGTAAAAAAAAATGTATAAATTCCAAATAGCATTTTGGAATTTTATATGAGGGACATCATTCTACAATGCCATTGTATTTACCGGGACTTGAACATCCATGGATTTTGGGTTCCTGGAACCAAATCTCAGCAAATACTAAGGAGCCACTGTATATTGAACTATTCTTTTATATGGTATAGGAAATTATCCCCATTCTTTTCATGCTATTTCTGCCTCTCATACCAGACTTTCTGTGATGCTCGAGAACACAACTACTTCTTTAACTGAGGCATGTGTTGTTTTGTTCCTTCAAGTCATTTTTTATTTATGGTGACTCTAAGCTGAATCTATCATGGGGGCTTCTGGGTCTGAGAGTGTGTCACTCACCCAAGATTACCCAGTAAGTTTCCATGACTGAGTGGAGAATCAAACCCAGATCTCCAGAGTCATAGCCCAGTGCTGAAACCACTGCACCATGCTGGCTGAAAGTGGAGATAAAGCTGTACACAATGTACAAGGAAATCAAAAGCGCTCACTGTTGTACCTGATCAGTTTTACACAGCAAGTTATGAGTTGCTATTACCAATGCCGATTTATGATCAGGCATATGTGAACTCCACACTCCACTGTTAAAGGAATTAAGGAGGGATACTAGGACCTGAGGAACTAAGAACACCAGCTATTCCTCACCTGCCAACAGTATCCTGGTTGTTACCTACCTTTGTTTCAGCCCTGAAGAACTAATTTCCCCATAAAAATAAAATCAGATAAAGATGTTTTGCTGCTTAAAGCAAAGGACAGCGTACAGTGCCTTTCATTTACAGACATGAGTTAGATTGGTAGTTGGATTTTATTTCTACACTCTCCTCCATTACATCTGATGGCAGGAGGTTAGTTTGGCAGTGTAGGATAAGTTGTATGGCATGCACAGATTCCCACCCCACAATAGAGGGAAAACGTCATTGAGTTTAAGAGTATTGGCTGAGTGACCACTGCTGCTCCCAAAACCTGCTGCCTGAGAATATTGCCTCATTGCCTAATGACAGGACTAGCTCTGCATAAGAAAACCTCAGTGTGTGCTAGGGATGTACAAATACACATTAATATCTGCCTCCCAAACAGGAAAGTTTGCGTCAACACTTGAAACACCCCACTGAGGTAGTGGGCAACAGCCACAGGATTATTTTCACTTCAAGACTTGGGATGTGTAATGTACAGGCTTATTCTGCACAGAAAACATGTGCAGAAAAAGTATGTGTATTTTGCAGAAATAAATCTTCCACAAAATGTCCTGAAATGTGAATGACTTGTGGAGAAATCTCATGCTACAAGGGAGAAAACTGCTAAAAGTGTTCATTCTTGCACGCCAGAATGAAATAAGCAAAGATTAACATCCTTGTCATGTATGTGCACAGCCACAGCAAAAGTGATGAGGAGAAGTTAAAACGCGAGCCTAGTTCAGACAAGCAGCAGATGGAAATTGTAAGACTGTTTGGACTGAATAATTTTAGAGTGCTAGGATGAATCCACGATTTAAGACTCTTCTATGTTAGCAGGCAAAGCCAGGCACAAATAAAAATTGCTGGAGAGAAAGGCCAATGGGGAAAAAAATCTCCCCTGCTTCTGGTATGTTGCTGTTCTTCTTAAATGTGGAAGAACATTTAGTCATGCAACTCCCTAGCTGCCAGCCAAATGTCACAATCCATGATGTATCAGCTTTTTAGCTTGTGTAAACTAAGCTTGAATAGTATCAGTCAGTTTAACCACTAATACAACAGAGACCCTAAATACCCCAAAGACATCAGATCCTGTCTGATCTCAGAAACTAGGCAAAGTTAGGCCTGGTTAGTACTTGGATGGCAGACCAAGGAATATCATGTTCTGTAGGCTATATTTCAGAGGAAGAAACTGGCAAACCATCTTTGAGTAATCTTTGCCTAAGAAAGCCCTATGAACTTTAAGAAGGTGACCATAAGCCAACAGGCAACTTGTTGAATTCATGCATATACCCACCCACCCCAAATCACAGCATAGGCTGAAATCCTATAGACACTTACCTAGGAGTGAGTGAAACTTATTTGTAAGGAGGGAGGTACAGAAAGTTTCTGTTATTCAAGTTTCAGAATTACAGTCAAGATCTAGTAACTCCATGCTGGACAGTCACATCTTCAGTTGTCCAAATTTACACTGTGATGCTTCAACGTAGGGTCATTTGTACATAGTGATTCATTAGGTGGCTTATAACCTTTTTTTAAAAAAAGGTTAAAGTTAGGTTACCAAGAATGTATCACTGGGTATTCTTGTGTCTGCTTCTGAGACATAGCAATGACTCACTATAGCCACCCACAGTAACCTTTGTTCCATCTCTCCCACTATGCCAATCCCTGTCAGCTTTTCATGAGTGGGATTTTTACCGCATTCCTTGAAAGATATAGATAAAACAACAACAACAACATGATGCCAAGATCAGAGTCTTCCCACAACTGAGGAAGACCTCTGCTGAGAAAAGGTGGTGGGATTAGCTTTGGGTGTATGATATACTTGAGAAAAGGAAGTGGGTACACAAAGCAAAGTATGAATGCAAAAGGAGTTGGGCAATTTATGTTGTTCCTGGCACTAGCTGTGTCAAGCTTCTTTTTCTTTCAGGAGAGCAGTCTTGTGGGAATTTCCATATGCAGCAAGCAGGGACAAGCAGGTAAAAGGAGTTTGTTCTAGCTGTAAACATTTGGATGTGCTCAAAAGAGAATGGGCATTCTAAACAAACCGAAGGACAGGTAAGTGAACAAGGTGAATTCTTAATACAGCCTGCTTACGGTTCAGCCAACACTAGGGAATCCATCCTTAACCTAAAAAAGCACTGCTGAAGAAGTATTTCAAACTTCCTTTGAAGCTATTTCTGGGGGTGCTGGGGAGGGGGGAAAAAGCACTCAAAGAGGGAAAGAGCTATTCTAATGTACTGCTTTTGGGCAGACATTAGCGAGCCCTTGCCTCCGCTATAGCTGAAGTCTGACAATAAATTGAAAATATTAATCCAACAGTCTACTCAGCAGATGGGTAAAAGGCCCCTCTAGCTACTGGGAGACTAAAGGAATGGGTTACAAATGTAAGTCAGAAAGGCATACATGATGATCCAGTTTATTAACTTGTACAGAGAAGGAGGGGTGAGTGATTCTCTTTCAGCTCTTTGGCTTGTAGAAATTTGCCCTTTGCGGAAGGCAAAAAAACTGCCAGTACCTGTGTAGAATGATGTAACCTCATTCGCTGAAATGTCCAAGGATGGCATAGCTGCTTTTATTAGACTGGCATAAGTATGGGATGGCTTTCCAGGTTTCTATAAAACATGCCCAACAGCAGGGTACAGAAAGGCTACTGTTTTGAAGCTTGAATAATTTGTTGTTGTTCTTGTATTCCACCCTATATCCTTGGATCTAAGATTTGATCCCCAGTAAAAACAAAAACAACAACACAGCTAGTGTATTTTGGAGTGGCCAGTTTGGGTTTTAGGATTTGTAAAATGAACGGACTTTGCTTATACTGTATCATAGAAGTCTTGTGTATTACAAATTAAAGGAAATTTAGTAATAGGGGGATATAACCATAGCTTTTGAGGGAAGGGGAGGAAATCAAAGTCTTTTGTGAGTTTTTGTTAGTTTTTCCTGTTACATTAGGATTGTTGTTTCTTTTTGTTTGTTTGTAGTTTTTGTATAGTAGTTTTTTATATGTGTGTGTATTAAAAACAATAAAACAACTTGAAACAAATGAAAATTTAAAAAGAAAATGATTTAAATAGACTAAAATTATATTGAACTATTTAGCAGCCTAAAACAGGTTTTTAATAACAGTTTAAAAACCATGTACATTTGGGAATGAATATATCAGCTGGCCTATCAGGCACCAAAGCTTTGAAAAGCTATGTTTTAATTTGTTGCCAGAACAAAGTCAGTGTTGGCACCAACCAGGCTCCCAGAAGGAGAGTATTCCACCATCAGGGTGCCTCCATGGAGAAGACCCTCCTCCATATCTCCCACACCAAAATTTTCTCACTGCTAGGACACAGAGGAGGGCTCCGCAGCAGATGTCAGTCCTTAGGCAATTAGACACTGGCCCAAAGAAGACAGCCATGTAGGAGTGGCCAGAGACCGCTCCAGCCGCAAGTGGACTTGGACCATGGTGACCGCATGGCCTACTCCTGAAGCAGGCCACCACTGGAGTCCCAAGTGGGCCACTTAAAGCCACTCTTGAAAGAGTCAGATTTTCCTGGCTTGATGCAGTCTCAGCACTGCTTCTGGCTGATTTAGGGTCATGCGTCACAGAAGCCATCTTATTTGGTCCGTGTGTTTCAGGCCATAGACACAGCAACTCCCTTGTTCTTGAGGTCCCAAGCTGTTTAGGTATTTGAAGGTCATTCCAAACACCATGAATTCAGTCAGGAAGCATACTGGTATCAAATCTAAACTGGTAATCAGTCTTGCTGCTGCATTTTGCATTAGCTGTAGCTTCTGAGTCATCTTTAAAGGCAGCACACCCACCCACACACCTAGTGGGAGGTGACCAGTGTATGAACTACTGTGGCTGGCAGGCCAGTCAAAGCTAACCACAAGCACTCTGAGCCTCTGTGCCCATTTGGGCCATCCAGTAGCAAAGATGGATCCATGAGGACTCTCGGGCTACACATTGGTTCCCTCTGGGGACAGGGCACTGCCCCAATTCCCAGATCTGAGAATGATTAACCCAAAGAGACACTCATCCATCTAATTAATATGATTGGGATTGTACTCTAGTTCATTGGCATTCATCTAACACATTACAGCATCCAGACATTAGTCCAGCACCTGCACAGTCACAGCTGACTCATGAACTGAAGAAATGGTGCCATCAGCAGCAGAGAGAACAATAGTAAATGTTGTATATCAAAACAAAAGCAAGCTGTAAACACCATCACATCTCCATTACAAATCTGTAATCATGAGCGACTAACATATGTTAAATTGGGGAAAGCTTTAAAGAATTGTTGGAAACATTAGAACTTGGAAGGCCTCACCATACCTTCTCCCACAAGAAAATCCCCAAGTGTTTTTTTTCCTAGATGTCTTCTACAGGACATAGGGGCATTCTCATCATGTTTTTGGCCTTTCCTGGTCCCCTAAAGGGCATTCTGAGGCAAAAAGGTTTTGTCAAAACTTTTGTAAAGATTTGTTTTGAGCCCTGGGTGATTTGGGGGTTGGGTGGGGTAAGGCAGGGTAGGTGGCTCCAAATGTGGAAAGGTCTTGCCGACAGCCAGGAGTCATTCTGGAGTAAAAGAAAGAAAAGCACTTGTTTTTTAAAAAAATTGCACTTGATTTTTCTATATATTGTACCTTATATATAAAATAGCCCTAGGGGGCACATAAAGCCCATGGGATGCACCTGGTTTAAAAAGTGTTCACAAGCACAAATAGCCAAACACTGGAAATTGGGATATCTTAAACTAGATAACTGGTGGAAAGGTGTATGGGGCACTTGTCTATTAGGGGGAAAACCCTCTCTTATAATATAAAAGTCTATAATAGACCAAAAAAATAAAGACAACCCATTTTATGGGGACTGGCTACTTTTTACTGATTATGTCAATAAAAATTTGTAGTAGTTTCTACCACCGAGTGGTTGACTAGACTTCCGGAAGGACACATTGCATCCTTGGCTCTCACCTCCATCTTGACATACACCCAATAATCTCTGTAAGCAGATCACATGAGTCAAGTATGAACTAAATGACTTTCTGTTCCATTTTTAGCTGCTACAAATGGATAGAAGCGATCTGCTGTTTCTAGATCCCTGTCCTATGCCTAGGTTTGTTTGCCTTTTATAATAAATATATATTATTATTTATATTATATAATTATATTTATAAAAGTCAAACAATCAAATACAAAAGGAAGCATTTGTTGTTATTTCTTGTCAAAAAATTTCTTTAATAAAACTAATTTAAAGGGTGAGGGAGTGTTTATTCTCATGCACAATCCAAGCTATCAAGAGGACTGGTAAACCTCCCTTGAGATGCTGTTCCACAACATGTTTCACTGACACTATCTCCAGTGAAAATGCCCTTCTGTGACAAGATAAAACCTTTCTCTTCTCCCATGCATTTTAAGAATTTCATGTAAAATATTCTAGTCTTTTATTCTTAGCAGTATGGCTATTGCATCTATTAGTTTCATACTACATTTTAATATTTGTTTATGATGTTGTTGCATTTTTGTTATGATATTGTTATGTTTTATGCTGGTTTGTATGATGCCTAAAGACTTCTCTTTTATAGGCATCTAATAAAGACAACTAATGAATTCATTCAAAACAGCACCTTTTCAAGATCTTATAAGAATGGGTCGAATACGAATGCAAAGACATCTAAAGACTTTGAGTAATGGTGATGAGTAACATGAATACAGAACTCATTTCTAAAGAGTCTGTATTATGTAGTATGGGAAGAGATCAATGGGGGTGAGTGGGGTGACACCACTGTTTAGAATGTCAGCTTTAGATGAGGACTGAGGAAACCCAAGTCAGAATCCTCACACAGCCTAGAGACTTAGGGCCTGAACAGACAGGCTAAAATAAAGCTGCTCCGGGCCACTTTGGAGGTATGCTGTTTAAAGGACATGTGCATCTTAAGAGGCCAGAAGCTGCGCCAAAGGTGCACTCCAGTTCCTAGGACTGGAGTGTTGGCTTTGCCGTAGCTTCCGGCCTCTTAGGACACATGCATCATTTAAACAGCATACTTTCAAAGTGGCCCGAAGCAGCTTTATTTTGGCCTGTCTGTTCAGGCCCTAAATTATTTAGGTATCATTGAGCTAGTCAGTGTCTCTCAGCCTAGTCTACTCCCCTGAATCTTATCAGTGTACAGTGGTGGTGGTCGGGGAACCAAGTAGGTCATTCTGAACACCTTGTGGAAGACTGGGACAAAAAACCTGTAACAAATAATAATATCGATAATAATACTTGATATAGAATGGATCTTGACCAAGTAATAATGGAGCAAGACTGCAGTTCAGTGGGTGAAACCAGGCTAAAAAAGAAAATGTCAACACAGCGTATCTCAAATAGTGGTTATATGAACACATATGGGACAGCTCAACATGATCTGCTTTTCTAAGTTGTATAGAATGGAACCAAGGCCAGTGTGGTATGGCGGTTTGAGTGCTGGACTAGAACTGGTTTCGAACCCTTGCTCTGTCATGGAGACCTACTGGGTGACCTTGGGCAAATCACACTCTCTCAGCCTCAGGGGAAGGAAAGGGCAAAGTCCTTCTGAACAAATTCTGCCAAGAGAACCCTGTGATATGTTTACTGCAGAATTGTCATAAGTCAGAAATGACTTGAAGGCATACAACAACAACAAACAAATAAATGTTTCTAAAAAAAAAAACCTAAGTGTTATTATTTTGTGGAGTATGCATCATTAGTCATAATGGAGGGACCAGGCTTCAAACAACTCAGTGGAAGAAATAATGACTATAGGAAGGAGCAGCACCTTCTTGGCTATAGCCCTAAGTGTGGAAATACTTAGAAATAACTATAAACAATGCAGTATTGAACAAACATGCTTACATTTACATTACTATGCAAGGATTGCCTACTTACAGTGATGATAAAGCAGCAACATGATAGCAGTGTTCTGTTTTATTAAAAGATATTGAGTTTATTTTTTATTTTTTTAAATGTCGTAAATTGTGTATTGTAATGTGGTATATGCAGATTGTGGTGTCAGATTGTGTTTTAGGTTGTTGATTTTAATTGATATAAAAATTATTGATAAAAAAGATATTCAGTTTATTTATTTTTTTAAAAAACAGCTTAATATATTTTACCCACTGGTAATTTCTATTTATGCATTTATCCTGAAAACCGCCTCAGATCTGAGAAATATGGGCATGCGGTATCTAAGCAGATAAACAATCCAGTCCAAGATACAAATTGTCCAAGCTCCTGACCCAATTTTGATGGTACTGTATCAAGTTACTTTTAGATATGGTTACTGCCTCTCTAATTCAAGAAAATGAAATGTACAACAAGAATGCAAAGTACCTCTTATGGATGGATTTTTGTGACTGAAGATCAGACACCTTTTCAGTTTTCAGCCATATGTGTTAAATTACTCACTAATGGCAATCTGCATTAGTCATGCCAAAGAAAGAAAAGGCTAATCAGAAACTTGACAGCATAATACACTCCCTGCTATGAGTCAAGAAATTAAAATCTCTGCTTTTGTATTAACCACAGTCAGGACTTGCTTTTCATTTTCAGATATATATCAATAGTTTGAATGGGTTTTTGGAGAGACATAGTTCAAGGGTCAGAGTCATGTGATTTACTCTCCAGTGGTACCATCAGAACAGGATGTGAGTGCTGATGCTCAGGACCTCTGCTCAGCAGAATGAAGGAGTGGGGAGAGCTTCCAAATGCTTACCAATTTTTGAAGTAACAGAAGTAATGCACAAGTAAGACATCATCTAAAGCAGGGATCCTTTCAGAAGATGATTAAGTCAAAAGTACAGTTACCGATTTCTGCAACTACTAATTCTCCCCTGCAGGCAACGAACTCACAGTGCTCATAATAATTTTATTTTAACATTCTGTGGAAGTCTGTACCATTAGGCTGTTGTCTGTATTGTATAAGATACAGCACATCCTTTGCTTAGTGTGCGTAGGTGTAAAAGCTTGCAATCATATTGCTATCAACAGAAGTTGATAGTAGCAACTGAGCTTACCTATTGCTATCCATCTTTCTAACTATTAATGTTGTCTTGTTTGCAAGAATGAGGCCATGGGCAAGTGGGAGAAGTGGCATTAGTAAGCAATAGCACCTTTTATGACCCATTATATCTGAGCATAAAACACAGTGAACCTCATCCAAGAGCACATGCAAGTTCAGAAGGGCATAGTTTGCATTTCAACAGGAGATCCCTGATCAAGTCAACCTCCGCAATAAGACCAGGGGAAAACAAAATGAAAGCTCTGCTCCCCCTAAGAATTTTGCTTCCTACCTAATTTTTCTTCCGCCTTCAAATTCCAAGCATTGCTGAGAATAAGATAATGGAAATCATTCATCCTTAGAACTCAGTCCATATTCCCTGTGCAACTTCCCCCCTCCCTTTTTTTTTTTGGATGACCAAACTGGATTTCTCAATGCTCATTTGAAGTTTGAAGCTCCTGCAACAACAGAAATTTGGAGAGTAAAGAAAATTTCAGGGGGGGGGGATGACAGAATTCTTATTGCGGGTAATGCTCTTATTTTTGCTCCTCCCTTTGTAGCTATATTCCAAATTTGTTATTGTTAACTGTCTTTGAGTAGACCCAAACTCATGGCAACATTGTGCATGAGACATCTCCAAAATCCCCTATCTGTCACTAGTAATGTCACTGTGATGTGGGTGGTTCAGACCCCACCAGGTGACACCCTAAAGATGGTGACACCACTGCTCCTCAAACACCTGCATTTTGGCAGAAATGGCCTGTGGCTTTCACATGTGTCTCGTTTAAAATGTTGAAGAGATGGTGTGAGTGGCACAAAGCTCAGCAGGAACGTAGCCAGGATTTTGGGAAGGGGGGAGTCCAGACTAAGTGCCACCATTATAATGGGGCTTGGGTGTGGTGGCGTGGCAGCACACACCATTCATTGTATCTAACGGAAGGGGGGGGGTCCAGACCCCAAGGACCCCTCCCCCCCTTGGCTACGTCCCTGAGCTCAGTGTGAGGACAAAGGCTTTTGGGGTTTTTTTCAAAAATTAAAATAC
>NC_056523.1:210644160-210665472 GCF_019175285.1 Sceloporus undulatus
TTTGGGGGGGGGGGGGAGGACAGAATTCTTATTGCGGGTAATGCTCTTATTTTTGCCCCTCCCTTTGTAGCTATATTCCAAATTTGTTATTGTTAACTGTCTTCGAGTAGACCCAAACTCATGGCAATCCTGCGGATGACACATCTCCAAAATCCCCTATCCATCACTAGTAATGTCACCGTGATGTGGGTGGTTCAGACCCCACCAGCCTGTGACTTTCACATGTGTCTCTTTAAAAATGCTGAAGAGATAGTGTGAGTGGCGCAAGGCTCAGTGCGAAGACAAAGGAGAAGCCCCAGGCTTTTGGGTTTTTAAAAAAATTAAAATACAAAATTTCAAATTTTAATTTTATTTTTTTTAAAAAAAATTAATTTTTTTTAAAAAAATCACATTTCCCCAAATTTTCACTTTAACCACATGAAACTATGTAAATGTAAACACATTTATACTGTCCATATGATATTGTAATTTAAAGGTATAATTTTAATTTTGCTTTTTTTTATGTCACAACTATTACCATTACATTCAGTCGTATAGGGGAATTATGATTTATGAGTAACTTCCTCCCAAAATAATTACGAAGGTTTCTGTATGGGTGTGGTATGGGAAGAGGGCAATGGGAGGAAAGGGACAACATAAGTTACCGCACTGTGTGATACCAACCCTAGGGATGCCACAGTCTGTCACTGGTCTGCTAAGGTCCTGCAGACTCAATCCCATGACTTCTCTGACTGGCACTAGTCAGCTGGTGTGTAGACTGCCTCTTTTTCTACTGCCTTCTACCTTCACCAACATTACTGTCTTTTCTAGTGAGTCATGCCTTCTCCTCGGCACTCTTTTCCAGCATCACACTTCAAATGAGTTCATTTTCTTCCTGTCTGCCTTATTCACCATCCAGCTCTCACATCCGTACATGGTGACTCTAAATAGGACTAATATATTCTAAATAGGACTAATTATACATTCAGGAGGAAGAGGAGATGGCAGCAAAATGGTAGGGCAGTCAGCTCTCCGTATCCACAGATTCAAGCAGTTTGACACTATTCTAAAAATGTATAAATTCCCAAAAGCAAACCTTGATTTTGCTATTTTATATAAGGGACACCATTTCACTGTGAATGGGACTTGAACATCCACAGATTTTGGTATCCATGGGGGATCCTGGAACCAAACCCCAGCAGATAACAAGGGCCCACTGTATTCAGTCCATATCAAAATGGAAACAGATAAACAAGATACACAAATTCCTTCCTTCCTTTGTGTATACATTTCTGCTGTTTGGCCAACTGGCCCCAGAATTGCTAAAACTATTTAATAATTAAAACTACTGTAGGCTCAGTGAGTAATACAATTTAGTTATGAAATTATTAACAATATGCATTTTAGGGTTTTACTTAAATTTAATAACTTTAATAACTTAATTCAATTTTGAAAATTTTTTAACACTTAGAACGTGTTGCAAAATTGAAGGCTGCTAGCAATTACACCACCAAAAAGGTCCACAGTGTGGCATAGCTCTGGAAAGTTGTATCATTATATCTACAAAGATTTTGACAATTCAGAAGTCAGAGCCAAGGAAGTCCAATATGGTCGAACACAGCATTGGACTGATTCAAGCTTTTGCACTGCATGCACAGGGGTTTAGCTACACATGGGCAAAATGAAGGCATTACCACCAAATATGGATTCTGCTTCCTCTCGCCCATGTAATTTTCCTGCACTCTCCAAATTTCTATATTTGCTGCGTTTGCATTCCCTTGATGTCCTTGTCAACCCCTTTTCTTCAGATGTTTAAAGTGAATCACTAAATGCTCACCTGAAGTTTTAAGTCACTTAATTTTCAGTAAATTTTCAGTACTGAAGGAATATTTTATTTGGGGGAAGTAGAATTCTGCTTTGGTGGGCACAATGCCTTCATTTTGACCACATAGTTACACCCTACCCCCCTTGCATAAAGTTAAAGGCAGAATCTATAATATAAGTTAAATTGTTAGATCAGTAGGCTTGAAATAGAGTTGGTCACTACTGTTGTTGTTGTTAACTGCCCGTGAGGCAACCTCGACACATGGCTACCCTGTCTATGAGACCATTCCAAGACCCCAGTCTTCCACTGCTCCACTCAGATCAGGCCCATGTCCTTTCTGATTGAGTCCAACCATTGTCCTGTGTACAAGTTACACATCAATACAGTCAAATGTAGTGGCATTTCTTTGAGAGCATTCCATAATTTTTCATGATCTATGCAGTTGAAGGCTTTGCTACAATTTTCTGTTGGAATTCCCTGGTAGATTCCATTACCCATCATATGTTTGCAATGTTCTTCCTAGTGCCTGAATCCAGTTTACACTGCTGGGATTTATTCCTTCATACAGTATATGCCAGGAGTCTTTGAAGTGAAACAGACTACCCTTTTGCACCCCTGTCTGGGCATCTTCAGAGCATGGCGTTTTGATGCCACACACTCTGAAGCCACCTGCAAACTGGCTTCCAACTGTGCAGCTGCCCGCACATGAACCAGCTTCCAGGCATCTTGTGGGTCTGGTGGTTACATGCCACAAGCCCCCACAGAAGAACCACTAAAGGCGGCTTTTCCACATCCGCAAAAGGAGCACCCCTTCTCTGGCACCTACCGCATGCTCCCGAAGCCTTGCACATAACAGCAGTGTGATGATGGTGGCCTCCCGTCCACATGAGGGACGCCATCATGACGTAAGCAACGCACAGCGTATAGATGTCACTGCACATCGCTTACGTCACTGATGCACCACAGTGTGCCAATGGCACACTTGTGACATCCACTGCACGGACTTAAAAGAACCTGTTTTTCCGGGTTCTTTTTTGTGCTGAGGGACGCTGCGCAGTTTGGCTGCTGCGGCATCCCTCAGCAACAAATATGAGTAGTTCCAGCTCGCCTTTTTGGGGTGGTTTGTTGAGCCCTTTTGCTAGCATGAAAAATTAGTGCAATAGTTCCGTTGTTACCGCAATCATTTGTGTCTCCTTTTTTGTTTATAGTACTACTATAGGAACACTGAGTCAACGAATCTACATAACAGATGGAAACAGGGTCATCAAGATATAACCTCACTGGAGTGTATTTCAACAAAAAAATATTTTTAAAAATTCATGTTGGGCCAATCTGAATCAGGAATGCAGCACAGAGAAATGTGACGTTTAATCCTTATGTCTCTTCTGTGATCCTGACAAACATCCCACTCCTCCAAGACTATTAAAATGTGGGGTGTGGGGTGGAGGAGAATTCCTCGGTGCCAAAGAGAGCTCCCTGCCAAGAGCGTATTCACAAAGAGTGAAACCACAGCAGGGAAGATGGGATTAAACCTCCCTATGCGTTGCAATTCCACTCTGTCACAAGCTCCCCCCCCCCATTTCCCAATAATAAATAAAGGTCAGAGCTACAAACTATTGAGCTTCCCAAGTGTTCAAAAAGGGGTTAAAATACACGCCTGAGCAAAGTCTGCATGCACAATGGAAGTTCTCCTTTTCAGACATACTGCTCTCCACATGAAGAGAATGATGAGGTGAAGCCCCACTCTTCATCTGTGATTTCTTCACATAAAAACTGATGGAATGAAAAGAAAAGTCTCTGCTGTGCATATGGCAGGTGAGGATAACTTTGGCAACTCTGCTGGCCAGGGTTGTATATCTCTCTGTGTGTGTTGGCAGTGGGAACCTCCAGGGATAACTTGGAATGCCTCATCTCTCCTCCCCACCAAAAAACTCGGGGGTGGGGGGCGAACCTAGTGGTATCTGAAAGCCAAACTCAGCCTTTGGGGAAAATGGAATTTTAAAAATTTTAAACAATGCAGGGGTGTGTGTGACTTATTAAAAGAACGATTGCTGATCCTGGATGTTTCAGGAAGAGTCCATTCATCCCCTTTTTTCCCGCATCAATGGGGGAAAATTAGGGCAGAAAAGGATCACATGTGGCCCCAGGACTACAGTTTACCAATCCCTGGTATAGATTCTCTCCATATTCAGAAACACTTTTCTGTTGCTGTTTGTTTGTTTGTTTGTTTAATCATTTGGGATCCTGAAAAGAACCTCCATTTGTAACTGAGGCTCTTCTTTTCAGATTATCACTCTCAATGTAAAGAGAGTGACTATTGGGGGGGGGGGGGGGGAAGCCTGGTCCTTCTCGCCACACATTCAGTTAACCCTGTCCTGCATGTCTGAATAAGGCTAACATAACAAGTAGTTCAACCTCAATTCTTTCCCTCTCGGGGAACGCTGGAAATGATAGTTTTGTGACAAAGATGAGATGGGTATCTCTAACAGACACTTCTCGGGATTTGGAGATACTGATTTTGGCCACAACAGGGGAAACTTTAACAAGAGGGAGCTAATAGACTGATACGGAACTCGTTGAGGTTTTTACCTCCTACAAAGATAAAACTCTTTCATTTGGACTATAGTTGGCATGTTTTACCTATACAACACCCAAATGTTTTTGTAGATGGAACAGTACAGGGGCTTCTCTATCCAAGAAAGAGCAGTTAGCTTTGGATGGGATGGAGCAGCATGGATATCAAGGGAAGTTATTTTTCTGTTGCTAATGGAGCTGAAATTCTGTTAGCTGTCTTTTAATTTATATTTTAATTTAATTGTCCCTGGTCCTCACACAGCCAAGAAGGGGAGTGGCATCTGCTTACCTTGCTATCGCTCTAGATCATCTTAACTGACAACAGAAATAACATCTGAGACAAAGGCCACATCCACATTGTAGAAATAATGTGAACTGTGTTCTGGTGCCACAACAAAGTGCAATTCCCAGAATTCGATAGCACTGAGCCGTGGCAGTTAAAGTGGTGTTAAACCACATTATTGCTTCAGTATGGATGCAGCCAAAGTGTAGGCCTCTCATTCTAACATCCTTACTTTTCTTCTCCTGTATGATTTTAAACCTCTTTGCCTGATGAAGAACCCAGTGAAGCTTCAAAAGCTCGCTTGATGTGTTTCCTGTATTTTGGTTGGCCAAAAAAGGTATTGCTCTTTTGTAGATTTTGGGTTTTGTTATGTAGGGAATTTTCAGTGTCTCACCAAACTACAATTCTCAGGATTCTTTGGTGAAGCTAATAAGCTTTGGGACTTAAGAAATGTAAGACTAGGAGCCATTTGTAGAAGCATTTCCTCATTAAACCAGGGATAGACATGTGCAAACTTGCTTCTATAGGCCCAAAGTGAACAAGTGTGACTATTTGGATTCATTCCGAGAATAAGAGGAGACCTGCATGTGTAGCCCCCAAGCCACAGGTTTATCATTTAATGAGAAATACCATGATCCCATTGATGGCAAACTAGAGTACGATCTCATGGAATAATTAAGGGCTAGACAAGGAGAAAAGCTACTCAATGCAACCAGCCTGAGGCCGACCCATAGTAATTGCCAAATCAAGCATGTGGCCTTTTAGAATGGCTGGGATCATTCATGTGTTACACAAGCTGCAATGAATGTAAAACCATGCAGTCTATGAAAAGAATCCAAAGCAATACAGGAGTCAAATAAATTCACACAATGCTATCTTGTAAGACATACATCATATACTCACACTGTGAACCTGATGATCAGTGAAATGAAACTTGGAATACCTTGGCAAGTAATATTTAAGAAATAATGGGGAAAGCAAAGCAACTTGCTGACATTACAAGAGAACATCAAGGTGCACATATGAATCAGGACTTCTTGTCATGTTCCCCCACTCCCATTGCCATTGTTTAGGCCTGGACTCTCCATCCTCACCCCTGCTCTTCACAAAACAGTTGGCAGACATACTTGCTATTGATCTGAATACTGATGCACTGCTGCCACCTGGGCTTGTGCAACAAGAAAGCTCATAACTCACTGGCACATCACCTTCCTCCAAGCTCCAAGTGGCACAATAGCTTCCTTGGCATGCAACGAATGGCAACTCATCATTTCCCCTCCCCGACCATATTTTTCTGCTTTAGTTCAGTCCTTCAAGCAAATATCCAACTCACTACTAATTCTCACCTAATCTAAAACTGTGCAGTGCAACTATGCAACCAACTCCTCAGCATCACAACTCTCTCTCTCTCTCTCTTTTGAGAAGCCTCACAGTTAGCCATATAAAAACTTCTCTTTGGCTGCATCTGCATGTAGAGGTAATCTAGTTTGACACCACTTTAACTGCTATGGTTCAATGTCTGGGAACTGCAGTTTTGTGACACATTTAGCCTTGTCCATCAGAAAGCTCTGGCGCCACAACAAACAACAATACCCATAAATCCACAGCACTGAGCCACGGCAGTAAAAGTGGTAACAAACTGGACTATTTCTGCAGTGTGGATGCAGCCTTTGGAGGAAAATCCCAGATTTGTTCCCTGAGAACTTTACAAAGGCCCTCTTTTATCCAAATATAATAGTTTTCCCAGTTTCTCAGTTTTTCACATAGTGATAGGACCACATTCTGCACAGTTTCCATCTTGTGTTCTCCAGTGGAACAAGATCAGGATTGTATTGCAAAGAGTTTCCGCTGCATCTGCAGTGCAGAAACAATCCAGATTGATACCACTTTAACTGCCATGGCTCAATGTTATGGAATTCTGGGAATTGTAGTTTGTTGTGGCACTAAATTTCTCTGACAGAGAAGGCCATATGTCTCACAAAGCTATGACCCCCAGAATTCTACAGCCCTGAATCATGGCAATTAAAATGGTGTCAACCTCGATTATTTCTGCACTGTGAACGCAACCTAAGTGTACCATTTAAGTGATATTCCCCCATGTACTTGCATTTTAGTAGACCCAAGATGTTTCACTAGCTGACATGAAGGACCAAATACTACCCACCCACCCAGCCTAAGTCTAGGTGCATTGTAACCAGAGCTGAATTCAAGGCAGAAAATCTCACCACCGTCTCCCCTTCTTTGGCAGGATAACATAATCACAATAAATTAAGTTAACAGCTTGCTGTGCTTTCAGAACACTGCAAATCAGTTGCTTGGGGCAACTGTCTACCTCTGCTAAAAGGAGGAACCAGCCTTGAACATACAGAAGTAGTTTATGCTCAGAGATGTGTTCAGAGACAAGCGTTCCAAGGAAGTGTCATAACAAGGCTGGGAACCTGCTTGTCAAAAAGGACCATCTACCCTGCAAATTTAGTTCAGATAGATTAGCTGCCATTCACTTTTTTTCGTAGAGAACCTTGTCATCTGTAATTTCATAAGGATGACTAGCAAACTCTAAAAGAGGATTTAGAGTATCACACAAAAGCTCCGAGCACCTCAGACACTCCTGCTGTGTTGGAAGCATTAATTATATCCTCACAGAATCTGTAACCAAGAAGTCTAATTTAGAAATATTTGTTGGAAAGCAGTACAATTGATGTTAATGAAGTTAGGAGTGAGAGGAGTAAAGACTTAGATTGCCCTGTGCAAATCAGCCAATGGAAATCTCTTTAGACTTAATACTACGGCTCAGCAAAAACTGCTATTTCCATTTTTCCAAACACCACAATGTCTTTAAAAAAACTGTTTCAACTAAATATTTACAAAGTAATATGGGTAATGCTTCCTTGCAGTATATGACATTGTATTACAGTGTCTTCATTTTAGATTTTTTTCTTTCTTTTTTGTAATCACTTTTGTACAGTTAACTTATAGCTCTGTGACTAGGAATTTTACTGGTTCCTGCATACTTTTTGGAATTTATCGCATTATCAAAAAACCTGACTTACCCCTGCCGTGTTCAAGTCTATTATGGAATGCAGTCAGGTATTATCGCATGCAAAATGCTGCTGATGCCACCGCTCGACTTCATTCCACCTAAAACCCGCTTACAAGCCATGCTCAGATGGCCGATTTGCAAAGTTGGGAACTTCCCGTCTTTGCAAATTGGCCATCTGAACACAGCTTCTAGGTGGATTTCAGGTGGGATGCAGTTGGGTGGCAGCATTGGTGGCGATAATACCCAATTGCATCATGTAATGGACTTAAACACAGCAGGGGTAAGTCGGGTTTTTTTGGTAATGCGATGAACTCCTTAGTGTTGCTGAGAGACACTCAGTTGTAATAATTTGATTTCACTTTAACTTTCATGGCAGTATCCTATGTAATCCTGGAGTTTGGAGTAATACCAGATGGATTCTCTGGCTGAGAATTCTAAATAGCTCACAAAACTCCAAATTCTGAGATTTCATAGGATGCAGCCATAGCACCCAAAATGATATCAAAGTGCTATAACTGGGTAGTGTGAAAGGACCCATATATTGCAAGATTGCAAAGGCAGGCATATACCATCAAAGATTCACTGGTCAGAAGATTTTGCCACTTTAGCCATGTATTAATGTAGTCAGCATCAAGAAAATGTATATTATATGTATGACCAATATACATTAACATTTTAAAGATACAGGTCCCCAATGAGCCTGTTGTGTTCCCCCTTGTACCAGAGAGGTTGACTGGCAGATAAATTGCTAATTTTTGCCCAACATGATTCACTAGGGGAACTTCAAGTCACAAGATCTTCGTGATCCACAGCCTCCTACAAGGCAATTGCACCAGAAAAATATGACTGCCAGATTTTTATTTTATTTTATTTTATTTTTTTGGAGAAAGAATGGCAACTAAATGAGCAGATAATGGTATAGAGTTGGTACAGACATAAATGGTACAGCCATTAAACAAGTGGGCTAGTTTGAAAATATCCTAGTGGAAATGGACAGGTTTAATGAACATGTGGATAAATAGAGTGGCCCGTAAATCTCATCTGTTCTTCAAATCACAAGACTGACTTTTAAAATAATGATTTGTTCTGAAATAAGAGTCATGTGATTTGTGAGCCTGAGCAATTGCTGCCATCCTACATTATGAGTTGTCATCTGCCATCCAGAAGACAAGGCATTTATAATTCCAAATCAAGATGAAGATGTTTGAGACCTACCACAAGTCTTAAAAGTTTAAGCTTTATAGGACCTCTAAAGTCACAAGGCCAGTGATGAGATTATGGAAGGGAACAGCCATCAAAACAGTAATTCTTACACTGTCACCATAGATTTAGTTACCTTCAGGAACAGGGGGGAAATGTGTAGTAAGGTGGGCAGCCTGTAATTCTCCAGCATGACTAGGAATGGAAAATAATTTTATTGGGTTTGGGATTCCTGAAGAAAGTATCCATTCAAGACTGTCTGAAACACACATAAAGGCAAAACTGCAGAACATTTGAAAGAGAGAAAGTAGCCACGACAGCACAGATATATTTTAAAAATACAAAAATACATCTAATTGAAGCCTTCAGACAGTAAGGAGAATGCATTGAAAATGCACACACATTAGGAAAAGTGAGTACAGAAATTTGCAGCTATTTCCATGCAAGAAGACAAAAGAAAGTCTAAGAATCTGATTCAAAAGAAGTATGAGAGGAGAGCACAGATGGGATGCAGAGAAACCCAACAAGAGAGACTGAATGTTTTTCACATCCTGGGCACAGGCAATCATTACATACTTCAAAACATCTGGAGGGTCAAAGTTCCCCTGTTGGGAAATATGAGAGCTAGTACTGGGTCTCTCCGGCAGAGTAATCATACTGATATGGCCAGGAGAGGGACAGAAAAGATAGTGAAAATGCTCCCCCTTTGGGGACAACAAATTGATTTTTTGGGCGGGAGCATGGTGAACGGGTGACACTCTTCCAGGTTTCCTAGAGAACTAATGCAGCCTCCTAGCTTCCCACTGTTGCCCTTCCCACTACTGGAAACTACACAGAAGAGAAAGCAGTGTTCATAGCTGCCGCTTGTAGTGGCAGTAGCATATTTAGCATGATGCCTATTCAACTCTTAGAATATCTTATTTTAGATGTTTACAAGTGGAAAATTGAAATTTTTCCCTTTCGTCAGTACTCAATGCTATGTATGATAACATCATTCCACCCAGTGATCCATAAATGCATAAACCCTAAAGCCCCCACTTACTACAGATATCCTTTTGAGCCCTCTGACATGGGTCCATGGGTTTGCCTACACTGGGACAAAATGCCAAACTCACCCTGAAGCCAGTGTTGGCAGTTTTCACGATGTACAGCTACTTCCAGACAAATACTGCAGTTTCTGGCCTTTTACTTGACTTTGCTCTGAAAGTTAGGGAAAAGTCTAAGAAACCTCAGAGTGACCTTGGGTTCTTTTGGTGTTTGGACAGCTGGATCACATCCAGCTTAGCCTGATCCATTGTCCACATGCCAAGAATCATGCCATCCCCCTTCCTGCATCAAGTAGCACAGGTAAGAGGGATGGTCTGTTTTTCGAGCTGTCGCCACTTCCTTAAAGAAGGACTTCCATGTAAAGGCTCCCTGTACATTTTGGAAACACTTCAGATGTTTATTGGTTGTTGTTAACTGCCATCAAGTTGACTTTGAGTTATGGTGATCTCATGAATGAGAGACCTTCAAGTCACCCTATCATCAACCACCTTGCCCAGGTATTTCAGACTCCACCCCCCCTCAAAACACACTCACACAGCAGCCAGCTTCAGGAAGCTATTGGCAACCATGACCACTTGTTTCCTCCTCTCCTGCAAAGCATATTCACACAGAAGCCTTGCAGTTTGGGAGGAAGTGAGGAGACAACTGATCCTGACTACCAGCACCTTTACGAAGCTGGCTACTATGTGAATGTGCTAGGGAGGGGGGGATGGGAAGTGGTTGTGGTAGCCAACCATCACTGGGGCATCTCCTCCTCTCCCCTGCTAAAGCGCATTGATACAACCTTTGGGAAGGTGCTGAAAGCCATGGTTGCTGCTAGAGGAGAGGAGAGAGGAAGAGGAGCAGCATATGCCCACTCACACCACATGACTGCCTGGGAAGCAGAATTGCCTGTGGAAGGGACCTACTGCACCAAGGCTGTCATGAAATAGCAGAAAGTTTGAGAGCCTATTCACAGGTTTTACCCATCGATGAAAAGGTGCATAACTGTAATGAATTGAATGCAAGGCAGCAGCAAGACAGATATGGTGCCATGCAATAAGTACTAGCCAAAAACAGTTTTATTCTGTTAAAATTCTGTTTTTTATCCTCATGTGACAATGTCCATAGTTTAAATTATCCTTTGATTTTTTTAATCTTGTGGAAGACATCCCCTGCTCTTCCTTCTTTTGTTGTCATCTTTTGTTTCTTTGCATTGATTATTATTGTCCCTGTACATTAATGTACAAATTGTACACATTTTGGGCACTGTATACAATTTGCACACACGTTGCCAAACAGTTGCATTTAGGGTTTTGACCCTATTTCTCTCACCTTTTACTTTGCTTCTTCTCTGTCCGTAATTGCTTGAAGAGATTCATCCATCATCCTTTGAAGCTTCTCTTTCTTTTTGGCTGCTGTCTTTTTGCATTCCTCCCTGACAATGTCCCTAGTTTCACTCCAGAGTTCTTCTGGTTCCTGGTCAATTAGGCTTAATAGTGCAAGTCTACTTTTTACATTATGTTTTCATTCTACCGGGATGTTCTTCAGGTTGTATTTCAGCATGATGGTTGAGTTAGTGTTCTTTATATTTTTTAAATTAGTAGTTTATGGTCTGTGCCACAAGCTGCTCCTGGTCTTGTTTTTGCAGAGAGAGAATGGAGCTTCTCCGTCTTCTGCTTCCAATGATGATGTCTATTTAATTTCTATATTAATTCTTTTCTTTTCCTCTGTCCCTAAGACTAAGAGCTGTCAGTGGAATCAATTACCAAGAGAAGTGGTGGGATCTCTTTCTCTGAAGATCTTCAGAAAGAGGTTAAACAGTGACTTGCTGGGGATGTTTTAGCAGAGATCCGGCACAGAGCAGGAGGATGGACTCAATGGCCCATGAGACCCATTCCAGGTCTAGGATTCTGATTCTATGTGTGATATGGGCATTCCACATAGAGGTCTATACATGCCACAAACTCAGCTAATGTGCTCGTATTTTCCACTTTTTCTGAGGCAGAAAAAAAAACATGTAAGTTAGGCCTCTCCACATTCAGGAGGATCCTTCACATGGATTTTCCAAAAAACACTCTGAATCAGGTATACAGTTAAAGGACTTGCACATACTCATTCTTCCCTGGGGCATTTCATTTACATGGAGTAATATTTGAAAAAGTCCTCGGTTCGTCTAAATACCTTGGCCAGTACTGCATCATTTTTCACGTTCAGTAATTCCAAAAACTATACTTGCTTCTACGCTTGCACAATATATCTCAAGGTACTGAACATTTGCATTCCCTATGCATGAACATGCCTTTCTGACGTCTATGTGTACACTGTAGACATATGTCTCACTGGCTGTCATGCTAGTGGCTTCTGACAGTTCACATTCCACTGATATCATCAGAAATCTTTAATCTCTTTCTTCTGTCTCTAGAGACCACAAGTACTTTTTCATTAATCTACGTTTCCAAGCAGCTCATTTAAAAAATAAAATTGTCACTATAGCAAAAACCAGAAGCAACACAGGATAGTAAAATGGTTAAAAACATTGTTTACAGTGTAAACCATTTGTATTTTAATGTACAGTTGTAGCAAAATGAGTGTTCTCTGTGAAATAACACACACTATGTAAGCCTCATTTGACTTAGTGTAACTTACTTTGGAGTAAACAGTAATCGGTTCGTGCTCTTAGGTTACAAATTACTCACACCTCTCTGAGAATAAGTCCTGTTGAACAGAGCGAGGCTTATTTGAGAGTAAACATGTGTAAGATTGCGCTGTCAACCTACTAATGAGAATAATACCCTCTTCTAAAACAAGCTTACAGGCACATGTCAAGAGCAGCTGCATCCTAGAATAAATGTAAGAACTCAAACAGGAAGGAAGAGAGGGGAAACACATCTGGCCACATTCCAGAACTGGGAGAATAGTGAGGGAGCTGCTAGAGTCAACGGCAGCAAAAAGGATCCAAGAGATTTCCTTTCTCAGCTGGAATATGAGTGAGGAGCACAAAAGGCACAAAGTATTCTGGAAGCTGTAGTCCAAGATTCTGCATAGAGCAGGGCTGGGCAACTGCAGCACAGGCATGGACCATTTTCCAACCCCAGTCCCACTCTGCCATTCTGCACTGGTTTTCCATTGCAATAGAAACTGATGTTAATTTTGGGCTGATTTTCAAAGACTTTTTTAGCATTAAAATAAAATATAAATACATTTTAAAAAGTTTTGGGGATATGTGGGGCGTTGGAGAGTTGTGGAGACAAACGTGCTCCATTTTGTCTGGGCTGGTGCTGAAAACTGGACAAAAATATTCTAAAAAAAATCTGGGCTTGCAGCTTTGGGGGTTTTGGGGGGAGGTTGAGGAGGTGACATTTGGAGCCCTGACAACCACATGTTGCCCATAGGTTGGCTTTGCCTATCATTAATATAGTGTCTTTGGGGGATCATGGCAGGACTGTTGGAGTATCCCTTACTTCAGAAGTTTAATGTTCATTAAAATTCATCCATATCCAATGAAATATGCATAACTGTAGGGATGGTTAGGAAAATATCAGATGCTGTGGGGAGGTAAAGATTCCATGCTCTTTGTTTTGCCAGGTTTGCTGGTCAGGGGAGGAAACTACAAGCCAATCCAACAAGTACATCTACCCCAGATGCATCCACCTGCTTTTGGGAATCAGATGAACCTAGAGAGAAAATTCCATGTGGTAGCCTCTAGGAATGTCAAGAATGTTTTCAGATTTTCTCAACCTTGATAAGAAAAGGTGTCTCCGTGCACCAAGACATCTCTTTGAAAAAAGTTGTCAACTGCACGAGGGGAGGGGAAACAAAAAAGGCAGTTTTTTTACTATACACACACACACACACAATGTTGCACAAAAACATTGTATTTTGCACAAAGGGATGAAACAGACAGGCCAAATGAAATGGCTTCCAGCTGCTTTGGAGGCTTGCTGGTTTAATGCCACATGTTTCCAAAGCAGCTGGAAGCCATGCTGAAGTTGTGCTCTGGTCCTTAGGACTGGTGCAAAAAGGAGCTGGGATAATCTGACTCCTGGTGGCGCTGGTCAGCCCCTGCATCCATGGCCTGCCTTTGGAGTGAGCTGTGCAGAAAGCAAGGTTTTGACTTGTTTCCGGCTGGAGTGCACTCGGTCCACTCTTTAATGCCCACCTGCCCCTGGCCTGTGTGCCCCCTCCATTAAAAATGTCCAAGGGGAGGAATGTCAACCCTCTGAACCAATGAATTTTCCCTCCCTGCTTCATCTCCAGCAATGCCCTCCCAATAGCTTTCTGACACTCCCTGGGATCTACCTCCTGTAGTGGAAGGTACCAATTTGGTGCATCTACACTGTAGAAATTGTAGAGCTAGTGCTAGTGGTTAATATCTTATTAAATAAATTTCTGACAAGCAATAAGAATAAATTATTCTTTTTCTGTTTGTTTGTATTTTGTTTGTCTTTTATAATAATTATATATAATATATATTATAGAATAATTATAAAAGACAAAAAAATACAAAAAGTAATGGTTCTTATTTCTTGTCAAAAAATCTTTATTACTATTAGTACTTGTAATAGTAATAGTATTATTACTTTTATTAATAATAATAAAAAATCTTTCATAAAGCCAATTTTTTAAAAAGAAGAGAGGGCTCTCTCTCATGGACAATCCAAGCTATCAAGAGGATTGGTAAACCTCCCCTCCTCCAATGAAAATGTCCTTCTGTGGCAAGATAAAACCATTCTGTTCTATTAACCAAATTATTATGCATTCATTATGTTTTAATTTATTCCTTATAGTCCCCAGGATCTTTGGCCTTCAGTTCCCAAGGAACACTAGCCACCATGAGAGTTTTGGGGTGGGCTGAAGTTCAAGTTATCTGTAGATCCAAAAGTTGAGAATCCTTGCTCTAGTGTCTCTAAATTAAAAAAACCCAGGATTCCATGATAGGCAACCATGCCATTTAAAGCAGAATCATAGTGCTATAATTGTATAGTGTGAAAGGGCCTCTCTTGGCTTGATTGTGCCACTGCTGAGATTTAAAAAGCTAATGGCAAGACCTTACCATTTCTTTTCATGTGCTAGCTGAATATGAGATTGCTAAATATTTAAATCCCTTGCCAGGATGTGCATAGGAATATATTTAAAACTCTCTTGCTTTTTGTCTGGGTTAGATGAATAACCCCTCCTTTTCCTTCTTCTTGGTATTCTGCTGGTGCATAAGTGCCGCCACATGTGCACCACCTTTAATGTTAATAGTCCCTTCATCCCAAAAAGTGGTCACTGAAATGTCAGTGGACACCAGTGGCATTAAAGCAAAGGAAAGGTAGAGAAACCTTCTTGTTTGCTAAGCTAACAGACAACCCACTCAGCAAACCTGGCATTGTAGTAGCTTGAAGACTGACCACCCACGGTGGCAGTTTTTGAATGGAAGAGATGCAAAATCTTACCCTGGTGTGCTTTATTGAAGACTCCAAGAACAATGAGGTGCCTCGCTGATTTTAGTATATAAAAGAACAAGTTAATGCAAACTAACATAAAGGCAGAGTGTAAATCATGAACCAACCAGGGTTGCTAGTCTGTGCTTTATTTAATGGGTGCGCTACATTAAAATAAAATTGAAAGAAAGAAAGAAAGCTCTTGATGACTCACAAGCTGAGAATGTTGAGCAACCACTCTGCTGCTCAGCATCTCTTACAGTGCAGATTTAAATCAGCCTGATTAATTCAGTCTTTCTGGGAAACCTGGCAATGTAGATCGGTGAGGAAGATTACCTTTCTCATAAGGCCTTCTCTCTGCCAAACTACAATTCCCAGGATTCTTGAAAGTGAGTTAAAGTTAAAGTGATTTTAAAAAACCCATAAAGTAAGTGTGTGTATGTTTGCTTTCAAGTCACTTGTTGATTTATGGCAATCCTGTTAATTTCACAGGCTTTTCTTAGGCAAAGAACAATCAGAGGTGATTTTGCTAGGTCCTTCCTCTGAAATATAGCCTACAACACCTGGTATTTGTTGACAGTGTCCCATCCAAGTGCTAACCAGGCCTGATCCTGCTTAGCTTCCAAGATCAGACCGAATATAGTGCCTTTCGGCTAGGTATCTAGGCCCTGAAACACATAAAAGGATTGTGCAAAGCAGTGGTGTCCTCCTACCACAGTCATAATAAGATATCACAATGGAACTTTATAACCAATGTTTTTCACAACAGCAACAATGATGGAGAAAAGTCCTTGATGAGTGTTAAGAACGAGATCTAGTATAATTGATTATGTTACTTTTTTAGAAAAAACTGGCTTTAGTGTTGGACTAGGATACTGGGAGACCAAGGTTCAGATCCCTGCTCTGCCACTGAAACCCACTCGGTGACCTTGGGCAAGTCATGCTCTCTCATCCTCAGAGGAAGACAAGGGCAAACACTATCTGAAAACTCTGCGATATATTTACCTTGAGACCCAGCCTTGAGAAATATGTAGTGGTTTGAGTGTTGGACTACAATGTATGGGTGACCATAAGTCATAACTAGTTTGAGGGCAGATGACAACAAGTTTTCCAAGGTGAAAAAAGCTGTGTGCTAAAATAAAAAAATGCCGTCTTATGCCAACCAATTAGTGCTCCTAGTAGTTGTAAGATGGTCATATACAATGCATATACAATCCTACAGACAACACAAGGAATGTTGGAACCTTCTGAGCAGCAAAACAACTGGGTCACCATTTCAAGTGAAGAAACTAATACCACACTTTTTTGTGTGTAAAATTTCACAATCAAACCACCATGTTTCTTTAGTATACTGTATCCCCTCTGCTATAATTCAAGTCACTCAACCCTAAAGCATAATAACGCAAACAGTTTTCTTTCAGAGAAGATGAAAACGTTTAGTCTTAATCTTTAATATTTTGTGGAAAGAAGAGAACCCACCTTAGACAGAAGAGGAAATGAAAATTTGTATTTCCATGTCTAAAGTAAACCTTAAGTTTAAGCAACTCATAACTACATAAATATTGTAGCTATTAGAGACTATATGTGCACACGCACACATATTAGGAAATATGCCCTTATGGTTAAATGTCCTTTGAATTAAAGACTTACATTCAAATCCTTATCAGTATCATGATGAAAAATGCCATTGGTGATTTTACTCACTGCATTACTCTCTTGAGCTTGGGAGAGGAGGAAATAGTTGCTTGAATTTTTTGAAAATCCCATTTCTTATCCACCGACCCCAAATCTCTTCCCTTGGTTTTCCCTCCCTCCTTCATAATCTCATAATAATTCAGAAAATGTTGTTTCTAGTGTTGGAAAAGATACTTATTGTGCAGAAAAATTAAAATGTAAATCTAAATGTGAATAGTCTTCTGGGGGCGGGGGACCTACAATGGGAAGAAAATTGTTAAAAGCACTTGTTGTTTCCTTCTAGAATGAAATCAGCAAAGAATTGCCTCCCAACCGCCTTGTATCCTTCCCTTCCCGACTTGGAGCCTGGTATTTTCCTAGGTGAAGAAAGCCACCTGTGATTACTAAGGAGAGGAAAGCTTTAATGTGACAAACTGTCCACTTATTTACAAGCCTGCAGATGTCTGGTCTCCTAAATGAACTGTTTGAAGATCTTTGAGGAAATGCACTAGCATCTCTTAACTTCTCTCACTATAGAATAGCCAAAAGAGATTCTGGGACCATTGCTATGTCTAGATAAGTGTTGCCCATAGTGTTTAAATGTGTACAGTTGGTATTCTGATATCATGTTTTATTGTAATTTTTAGCAGACAAAACCCTCCACATACATTGCGATGCCTACCATCTCTAAGCTCCTTTGTTTTCTGGCCTTTGCAAATCAGTGGCCTAATTTCACTTTTAGAATACCTTTCAAAAATGGCATGTAGAGATATCTTGTAGAACCTTTGAGACTAACTGAAAGAAAGAAGTTGACAGACAAGCTTTCATAGACTTCACTCTACTTTCTCAGATGCATTTGGCCCAAACATTGATAAGGACATAATGCCGAAAATGTTGTGTCCACCTTATCATGTACTCATGGATATTCTGAGAAATGTGTCTTCTCAATCTGCTTGCCAAGATGGTAGCAAATATCTTATAGTCATTATTTAGTAGTGAGGTGGGTATATAATTCTTTGTTAATGTCTCTTCTGTATTTTCTTTATGAATCACTGTAATGTAGGCCTTTCTCCAAGAATCTGGCATCCGCCTTTTTTCTAATAACTCATCACACACAATTTTTAATGGTTGAAGTAGCTCATCTTCACATTTCTTATAATATGTTGGAAGTAGTCCATCTTGGCCTAGCACCATTCCAGATTTAATCTTTTTTAATTGCTTCAGTAAATTTGTTTGGTTTTGTGTGGGGTTTTTTGAGATTTTATTTACATTGGCATATGAAAATACAAATGCATTCTTCCTTTTCATTTAACACAACAGTTTTATTATTGCAGCTTCCTAATCTTAAAATGAATATATAGAATTATATTAATTTGTTAACATTATCTCAGATTTTGCACAATGTTTGCTTTTATACTTCAATGAAATGCTTCCCTTTTACAACTGTTACTGATTGTTACAATAAACTAACATATCATATAAAGAGACATTGTTCTTTCTATGTTATTCCTGTTTCAATTGAATCTTATATCCGGTTGTTTTATAAACTCCTTTATTTTTCTTATTATTTCTTGTTGAGTTTGTATATCTTAAGATTTCTTTCTTCTTATTTGTCCATTATCTTTTTTATTTCTGTTGCCCTTGTCCTCTCTTATTTAAGCCATCCCTTTACTCGTTCAGCATCGAGTTTCTGTTTATTCCCCAAGTCTTATTCCAGTACCTTAGAATTGAGTGCCATACTTTTTCAACTCTTTGTGTTGATTTGTCATTTATTATATTGTTAATCGATCCATTTCTCTCATTTTGTGAATTTTTTGTAGCCAATCTTCAATAAGAGGCCGATCTTTTACTTTCCATTTCTTTGCAATCATCAATCTGGCAGCAGTAACTAGATATAACAATAATCTCCAATATTGCTTCAATAAATTCCATAGTTGTCACAAGCCCATTCAGGTCTTGCTTTTGTTCCAAGCATAATTTGTCAAATTTGCATTTACTTAATAGTCTTCCATATCTAAAATTTTCTCATTGCACCCCCACATATAAATATCTGTAATATTCCTCAAAGGATTTTAATATTTTCAGATTATCCATTATAAATTTGTCTCTCTTCCTGACCTTTGTGACATTTTTCTTTATTCTTTCCTGTCTCAACCTATAGGAAAGCCAGTTCCCAGGTTAATTTGTGAATTCAAATATCTTTTGCATAAGATACAGTTCAGCATTCATTTCTTGAACTGTAAATAAAGAGAACTTAACCCCCCCCCCAATTCTGTATATCTTCCATCGGCTTCCTCTTGGGCTGCATCTGTACTGCAAAAACAATCCATTTTGGCACCACTTTAACTGCCATGGGCTCCATGTGATGGAATTTGGGGAAGTATTTTTTTAAAACTTATTTTTTAAAAACTTTGTTTGCAACAAACTACACCTCCCAGAATCCCATTGCATAGAGCCATGACAGTTAAAGTGGTGATAAACCAGATTATTTCTGCAGTGCAGATGTCGCCTTTGTTAACAGACGTACACCTGTATCACCAGTTACATGCCTTGATGATCTTGTTGACTCCTATTATGCCCTGTTCTTCCACTCCCTCCTTGTCAAAATCTGTAAAGACTTTGGGGCAGGGATTTGTCTTTTTGCCAAAATACAACACCCTAAGTCATAGCTGTACAGAAAGATACCAAGACATGCTGTTCTATAATATTCTTTTGTAACTTGAATCCCTTTCATTTCTACATATACACAGCTTTTCTGAAACTGATTTCTATATTGATCTCTTTTAGACACATTTGTAAATGCCAAATACTGGAGAATCTGTCAGGGACCATTTAAAAGGAAGCCAGGAGCTTTTGGGAAAGAGGAAATAAAAAGTGGCCACTTCATGTTGGTGTTCCAAACCCTACACAACCTTTCCTCATCTACACAGATAGGATCTGTATGTTGGAAAGCCACATTAATAAAAGAAAGAGCACTGAGCCAGGGCAGTTAAAATGGTCTCCAACTGGATTATTTATGCAGTGTGTTCTGGACCTGAATCACCCTCTTGTTTCCCAGGCCCAGAACCTATTGTGTACTCAAGTCTTAACATAGTTCCTCATCTGGAAAATGGGAATACTGCCCTGTTTCACAGGATTGGCAACAAGAATGAATACAGAATTGTTGCTCGAGAAACTTTCAGTGTAGGGCAGCCAGTAAAACCTTGTAAAATGGTCACTTGATGCTGGGTATTAAATGTTACTAAAACAGCATGTGAAGATAAGCATATGATTAATAATAAGTTTCTCCCAAGGGTAACATTCACCTTAATGCTGGGGATCAGCAAGTCAATGTAATGTCTTGAGCACCACTTAAATTCTTCCTGAGGATTGAAATGTGACTAAGAAATGCATACATTTTGCACAGAGCTCTCTGACTTCCACTCCAAATATATCAAAGTGCTTAGCAACCAACTTCATTAATCATGCTCAAAGTGCCAATTTTTAAAATTTGCTTCCTAAATGTCACCTGTGCAAAAAACTCTGTGCACTCTTGTAGCAATATCCAGATGGTCTTACATAGATTCGTTATATGCAAATAGGTAATTCTGAACATGAAAAAAGTGTCTATCCTGTCTCGCTAAATGCCAAATTGCCAATCTAGTAAAGGTGGTCCATATTTGGTAACAGAAGCAGAAACTATCTGCCAAGTGGTTGTTTTGTCCTCGAGACACTCATCGTGAGTTATGTAGCACATCCAACCAGTAGATACTGTTCCCAGACAACTTAGTTAGAGCTCTGTGTCTGTGTTTGTCTAGTCTGAGAGCAATAGAGAGGTTCAGCTGTTTTCTAAAATGTGTGTCTATAAAGTAATATGATTTTTTTTTTAAAAATGACATCTTTAAGCAAGCTTTCCAATATGCCAGGAAAACATGCATAGCTACTTGTGAATCTTTAAAGTGTGTGTGTGTGTATATATATATGTGTGTGTGTGTATATATATATATCCACTGTAGTGAAATCATGAATCAGAGCTAGTGTAGTGCAATGGTGTGCATGTAGGACTAGGTCTCCAGGAGACCAGGGTTCAAACCCCTCTTCAGCCATGGAAGCCCAGTGAGTGACTGTGGACAAGTTACACTCTTTCACTCTCAGAGGAAAGCAATAGCAAACTCCTCTGAATAAATCTTGCCAAGAAAGCCCAACGATAGGGTAATTTTAAGGTCACGAAAAGTTGGGAATGAAAGCACACAACCACAAAGTGAAATCATGCCTGAGGCTTTAGGCCCTATACAGACCGGCA
>NC_056523.1:210675472-210747646 GCF_019175285.1 Sceloporus undulatus
CCCCAAGAGTCCAAGGAAGCCCACAACCTGATCACTCTCTGGACCCTTTTGAGTGCTCTAGTATTAGAATGATTTTAATTCTAATTTTAATTTTAATTGGGTGACTTTGTGGAATAAGTGGGTGGTAATTGTTATTGTTCATATGTTTTGATATGTTACATTTACTGTTAGGGAGTGGGTTGGATTATGATCCAAAGAAAACTGAACTTGAATTAAGTGATAGCCCTGGAATTTTTCACCACATACAGCATGTAACTCTGGCGGGTTACAAACTGCCATAAAGTACGTATCCACTACGTATTAGGGTTAGGAAGGGGTGGTGTTTCTGCACCCCCCTAACCCTAGTACGTAGTGAATACGTACAATATGGCGGCGGCTGTTCCACACGGCTGCCGCCATATTGATGTAGCGGACGCTGTGCGTCCACACGTCGTGCGACACTTATGACGTCGCGAGTGCGCCATTGGCGCCTCGCGGCATCATAACTGCGCCGCAGGAAGAAGCTCCATTTTGGAGCTTCTTTTTTGCTCCGCGCAGGAGTCGCACGGTTAGGCTGCTGCAGCTCCCTCGTGGAGCAAACAGCAGCGCCTGCAGACCGCTGCAAAGCAGCAGTCTGTAACACACCTCTGTGTTTTACTAGTCAGAAGCCACCTTGAGTATAGTAAGCTAAGCAAAAGATATAGCTAACAAGAGTCACTTGAGAAATATGTAAAGCAAAGAATTTAGGGATTGTGATCATGCATCAAATGGTCATGCCAAAATAGCACACCTGTCTCTTTTGTTGAATGGAATTATGCAGCTAGAAAAAAGACACACTTTTCAAACCATCTCCTGTAGGAAGAGAACTGAAGAACTATGGCATCAATTGGTAAGGCATGGAGAAAGGCACTATACTTCAGCTCCATTTCCACTTTCTTTTCTTGTGTGATAAGGCTATAGGACTTTGGAAGACCAGGGTTTGAATCCCTGTTCAGCCATGGAAACCTTGGGCAAGTCACATTCTCTCAGAAGAAAGAAACAACAAACCTCTTCTTAAAAATATTGCTGTCTTAGGGTTGTCATAAGTCAGCATTGATTTGAGGGTACACATAAACAACAACAACAAGAAGAAGAAGCACAGCCCCTGCCTGGTGTAGCATGCCTGATACTGGTGAAACTCCACCTGGAATCAGCTTTTTATGCTGGCCTCTTGGTTGAGCTTGCAGGAAATGCAGAAAGGATATCCAGACACAAGAAGGGAAAGACAAGCAAATATAGGAGTACATGACAGACACAATTCCGTTTTACATTAGGAAAAGTAGATAGCTCAGAGCAAACAGCACATGTTAAGCTGTTCAATAGGTCACTGGGTAGGAAAATATTCAAAGCTGGTTCTTGAAATTCTTTAAGTGTAGGGTGCAGTGGTAGATTATAAATATTTAAAAATTAAAAGCAGATGTATTTATTTTTGAATTAGATGAAATATAATTGAAAGCATTATGGTAAGGGTGGCTGTTTGAAACTGGAACTGGATGCACGCCCATCCACTAGGCACGTGACATGATGACACGCGCCAGGCACAATGCTCAAATGGCACTATGCGAAATGGGTGTCATGATGCTGCCACACAGCACTTATGACGCCCCTTCTGGAACACAAAAAAAAAAGCCCCTTTTCAGGGCTTCTTTTTGCTCCTTCCAGAGGCCACAGTGTGTGGTTGCCGCAGCCTCCATCCGGGGCTCAAAGGGGCAGCATCTGTAGAGGCCCATAACTGTTTTTTTTACCTTCTGGTTGGTCTAATAAAGGTATCATCGTTATATGAACTTTAGATTAGGGATTTTATTTTGTGATCAACAAGAATATGTCTGCATTTTTATTTTTATTTTGGACTTGAAGATTCTGAACATAGCCAGTGAACAGAGGAATCCTAACTCTGGGAGAATGGACTGTTTATTACTTTTCACCAGGACTAGACTTTCCAGCACAAGGTAAAGTGATCTAATTTAGAAGATTATTGCACACCATTTTTCACCTGATCCGGGCATGGTCTGGGCACAGGCTTAAATGGGTGAAAACATCTTATCGCACACCTACTTGCCCAAGTCGGACACAATGCATATCTGATTCAGACTCCTGGCGTACTTTTTGAGGAACAGGAAAGAATTATTCATTCAAAAATTACACTAAGAATCTGGATTGGGTACGCAATGTGGCTGAGTTGGGCAAGGAGATGTGCGATAAGATCTGTTTCCACCCATTTAAGCCTGTGCTGAGCCTGTGCCCAGATCAGGAGAAAGTAGGAGTGTCATAATCTCCTTAGATCATATAGGCATGATTTGCCTGTTGGAACACTAAGTTATCTCCATACCTGAAACCACATGGACTTCTTGAGCTGATCACTTCAGTCTTCCAACATAGAGACCTGTGGCAGAGAGGGCAGAGATGGACCCAGATCTCAGTGCCAGGCACTATGTGGCTGCATATGGGAAAATAACATTTTATTTTATTTTAAACTATTTTCGTTCCTAGTTACCTCATAGGGGGGAAGATGGGGCCTGAACATTTATCTAGCCATCTGGCCTTCTCTCTTCTATCTATTCTACCCAGAGCATCCCAGGGTCAACACTGCAGATCCCTGTATACCCTCCAACATTTTAAAAATGAAAACAAGGACACATGTGACCAAGCAACATCAGAATGGGGACAAGATGGTAAAAAGTATTAATGAGGAAGAACCCAAAGCTAGGGATGCTACTGCAGGTTGCTTTTCCCGAACCTCCTGGGAAGAGCAAGAGTCCACCTCCTCTCTTCTCCCCACTGCTGAGTTAAGTATGTGCAAACTACTTTTGAAGTTTGAACTCATTTTGAGGACAAAGAAGGAAAGTGGGAAGGGAAGATAGAAACTGACACATTTTAAATGCAGCTTAAAAAGTGGAATGACAGAGGATTGATCAGGCCTGTTCTTGCAAAATTGGGACATTTGGAAGGTACATCCCTGTGGCTAAAAAACTGGTTTTCTGGGCTGAAGTACACCACCCTATGAGAAGGTAACTAGAAGATTGTTTCCTGGAGTTATATAGAGCAAATTTAATGTGGGGAAAACTCCCATCGTTGTACAGGTAGACTATGCTTGAACTTCTCAACTAAGGCATAAACTATCTAGCAGGACCCCAACTGAACATAACATTATCATTTTCAGTGTGCATCTACACTGCAGCAATAATGCAGTTTGGCACTAGCTGGAATCCTAGATTTTGTAGTTTTGCAAGGTTTTTAGTTTTCTCTGTCAAAGAGTGCTGGTGCCTCACAAAACTACAAATCCCAAGATTCTGTAGGATGGAGCCACTGGCAGTTTAAGTGGTGTTGATGCAGCCCAAGTCCAGGAGGATGTCAGGGTGGTTGATAAGCAGAGTGAAGGAAAATCCTGCTCATATAAAAAGAATAAAAAAGAATATGAATTTGAGCTGAAACAGACACTGTTTTTAAAAGACAGAAATACATCAGAAGCAAGAAACCTGCTGGGGGATAAGGGAATGAAAGATGGACTACAAGATGAGAATAAATAACATCTTTGTCTTCATTATGGAAGATATAGGCTAGATATCTTCACATTGACTCTTTTCAGAAAAGAATCGGGAGGACGGGGTAAACTGTAATGACCAGATCTGACGTACTAGGACTAAATGACAAATTAAAATTAGCTGAGAATAATATTTGGGGGGGGGGGATGCCACTCATATTAAATTGGTAAGGGAGGAAGAAGAGATTTTCTCTTTCATCACTGGTGTTCCTTCAATGAATGCATTACTGGGAATGTATACAGTAAACTAAATTCTGTTGTGCATCCACATTGAACTCCAAGGAGTAGTAGAGATTGAAGACAGCTCAGAATTTGGCCCAAGGGCTTCTTAATAAAAAAGACTGCTTGCCATGCATTATTCAAACGCTGCATTATTCTAAACCCAAAATAGGCAATGCACTGATTTATTTACACAGCGGGTGCGCTAACGCGATGAAAGTCATGAACTGAGGCTTGGCTCACATGAGTTGCTCACCACTGGAAGCCAGGCTGCACTAAACACATTTGTACGCCAGAGGCAAAAGGTGGAGCGTTGAGAAGGTAGCAAAACAACCTCTTTTTGCATTGTTCTGCAGGCCAAAAGAGCAGAAGAGTCATTGATGGTTACACATTTGCTTGCTAGTGCTTCAGCTATTGTGTTGTGCAAAACTGCCTTGAAACACTTACCACATGATAAATATAGGAAGAGGGGATTAGGCCATAGTAGGACTAGGTAGTCTCCTAAGAAAGAAAGAAAGAAAGAAAGAAAAGGCTAGAGTGTTATTCATCATTCTGGCACAAGATTTTCCTAAACCTAACCCAGATTTCCATTTTCAGTTGTTTTTCTTCTTAATCCTTTGGTTAATTTAGTGCCTTTACAACATACTTTATGCATTCCTGTTACACCTGCTTGCTATTTTAGCATCAAGGACAAGGCTAAAAACAGGTGAAAGGATCAATCTCCAGGGTAGTTGGTGGCTCCCAGTGGCGTCACTAGGATTGGTGTCACCAGGTGCAGTAACACATGTTGTCATCCCCTCCATTGACTTCCTCCCATTACACACCATACAGAATCTTTAGTAATGCTTTTTTGCTAGAATGTTACTTGTAAATAGTAATTCCCATATACCAATGAATGTCATGCCACTGGTGGCTCCCATACTAGCTGAGCACTGAATCCACCCCAGGTTTTAATTTGAACCTTAAAAGAGCTAGCCAAGACCTGAATTTGTTTTGAGTAGAGGGCTCTGCACCAGTGATGGTTATTTTAAGGTTAGAACTAAAACTAGAAAAGGTTTCATCACCTCACTGACTTGGAAGCCACCAGCTGCCATATAATCTCCATTATATGCAACTGAAGGAACTTTGAGTCATCTAGCACCATAGACTGCTCAGAATCTGCATTTATGATTCATACAACAACAAAAAAGTTTTACTAGGACATTTTTGGAATATAAATCCATGAACAATTCTGTTATCTGGTGCTAAGAGTTCCCATTCATTGGCCTTTTCAGTTTAAATGAAGGGATTCTTTTAAACAAGTGGTATTCAAACATTTTACCCTTGGGACACCTCTTTACATCTACATGTGGACACCCTCCCCCTTGAGATAGTATATAAATAAAAATATTTTGTTTATTTGGTGTGCATATTTTCATTCACACAGTCATGTATATTCAAATTTTAAAATGTAATAAGGAAATGGCATCGTTCAAAATAGAACAGCTTCATTTAAGTAAATTCAGTATTCAATATTTATCTCAATGCATGTGTAAATTTTACACATTAAAAAAATTGGGAGGGGGGGATCAGGGTCTCCAAGTTTTGTGCCACCTGTGAGCAACTCTTGTGCCCCCCAGGGTCCCACCCCACCATTTGATAACCATTTTTCTAAATCAATCTTCCCTCGAGAATGCTTTGCAAAATAATTTAGCCCCATTCTGGGCACTTCAGGAGTTGGATATATACAAGCAACTTGTGCATTCAAGTGGTAACTTCATTTTACATCTAAAACAGATGTGAGAAATCTTGATCCCAAGAGCTTCATTAAAAGCTATGGTTGAGAATGTAATGTAGGGATGGGAAAATCTGTAAGAAACATTTAAAAAGAAAGAAAAGATCAAAAGATCCCTTCTTCAGGAAGAATAAGGTAATCCAGATCACACCAGGTAATTCCGGCCATACGATAAGGAAGACAGACCTCCAACTGTATTTTTCAACTTCAAGAAAAGAAAAATGTTAAAGTCACATAATGTTCTTATGTCTCTTTGATTTTTTTACTTGAATTGCAATCTAAGAATTAGTGTGTGTGTGTGTGTGTTTTTAAAAGACGCTTGATCTTGATGGAGGGCAGGGACATAAAAAGACTGGCCAGTGCAGCATCAGCAGCAGAGCTAAAAGTTTGTACAGTTTAATTTTGTTGCCGAAGCTTCACAGGTTAGAAAACTTCCAAAGCTCAAATTAGCAGTTTAGAAGAAGTGGCATGCATCCTAAAGGGTGGGGTGGAAAAATAATACTGTTTCTTGGATATAGGATGCTTTGATTTTGAAGTAGAGATTTGAGAGATGGGTGAGGCTGAGCCACAGATGGAGCTGCATCTCCTGGAGTACTTCCAAAGTCCTTTTCTGTGCAATTGCCCTGTCCCATTCATAGAGTTTTATAGGGAGTCCAATTGATGGCATTTTCCATTTATATCTCATTCACATTACACAATTATAGCACTATCATTTCTGCCTTGGTTCCACTGTATGAAATTCTGGGATTTAGTAGTTAGTGTGTCTAGAGGAGCTCTCTCACTGACAGTTTCAGGTTTGCCTCCTTAAAGTGCAGCTCCCAGGATTCCATGGGAATCTATATAACTACTGAAGTGGATTCAAAGCGCTATAATTTTGTAATATAAATGGGGCCTTGCCTTCCTACAGCTTCTTTCATCTTACTGTAGAAAATTCATTGTGGAGAGATAGTCCTGCAATGTCTTTTTGAATGGCAGCACTATGATCCTTTGACTGATCTGGAAGCACTCAAAATATCTCTTGATATTATGAATGGGCTCCATTCAGTTTCTTGTATTTAAGACATAAATTAAGGCTCACCACTTACAGACCAAGAAGTTTATCACACACATTATTTTCCTCGTTATGGGAATGGGAAAGAGATTCTCAGGGCTGTGCACAACTGGGGGGAAACGGATTTTACCGCACAGCAAATCATCCTCAAAATGGCCTCGTTCAATGGTGCCAAGCCGTACCCATTCAGTGCTGAGGGGTGCTATTTTGCTCAGTTGGAAGGCCTCCGACCTGAACGTTTAACACTCCTCAGCACTGAATGGGGACGGCTTGGCATTGTGGAATGGAACGGGGCCATTTTGAGGATGATTTGCTATATGGTAAAATCCATTTTTTCCTGGTTGCACGCAGCCCCGAGAGTCCCCTTCCCGTTCTCATTATGGGGAAAATAATGTGTGTGATAAGCTTCCTAGTTGTTATTGCCAGGTGCAGAAGCAGGGCACAACATACAACACACTAAACAAATTATTGTCCCTGTAGAACTGTAGCACCTGGAATGCATACTGTACCAATGCCTCTCCAATCCCCATGTTCCAGGTGACATATTTATGAGTATTTATTTTTAACAAGAACAACAAAAACACTACAATATTTATAGACACAACAAACTTATGCTGAGTTTGGGCCTGTTACCTTACTTCCCAAGTATTTGCGTTTAGAATTGCATTCTCATTTTGTGAAACCTACACTACAAACTTGTGGTGCAGATGTTACTCATTCTTTCCAGGCAATTCCTTAGAACTACAGTTGTCCAAGATGGAATCTAAAGAGAATTAGCAATGGCCTCACCAAGTTGAAAAATTGGTGAAAGAAGTCATGGCAGTTTAATTGGTACCAAGATTAGGAGGAACCTCCTGACAGTAAAGGCTGTTCGACAGTGGAACACTCTTCCTCGGAGTGTAGTGGAGTCTCCCTCCTTGGAGGTCTTTAAACAGAGGTTGGATGGTCATCTGTGGGGGATGCTTTGATTGAGAGTTCCTGCATGGCAGGGGGTTGGACTGGATGGCCATTGTGGTCTCTTCGAACTCTATGATTCTATGATGCTAATTTAATCATCACCTAATGTAGTTAATGCTTGTTGATGCCACACCAACATTTTCGAACAAAATGTGACACTTTCTCCTTCCTTACTTGTGAAGTTTGAAGAAATATAAGCCCTTGCTGGCCTCATTTCTTTTTATTCCTTCCCTTTCTTATCATTTCCACTTTAGGGAATTTTATTATACAACAAATCTATCAGAGAACTGGTTAAAATCACACCTGTTGGATGATGGCTCTTAATTGAGCAATAAAGCAATAAAAAAACAGTCACCCACTAGCCGGGCAGACCGTTTTGCCGCTAGAGGCGGAGCCAAGCTAGGAAGGGAGGAAGACAGGAACAGCTTCTCCCGCCCACCCACCGCTGTTTTGTGGGGGTTTTGTCACAACTTGGGGCGGCAGCATAGGCCAGGATCTGCACGGTGTGGTACCAGGGCTATGGAGCTCTGGTTGGGAGTCAATAGTTACCTGGGGGCTAATAGGGCAGGCGTATGGCCATTGCGGGGGCCATAACGCGGGAGCGCCTCCCGGTGACTAGGGGCTTAGTGAATATGTGAACGCATGGCATGTTTTGCGGTCAAGTTGTGTTCCTTAGCCCCTGGGTCATCCCAAGTGCCTGGTGGGTGCCAGGTTTTTGGATAATCAGACAAACGTGGGGTTGTTTGATTTTGCAGATCCTGACCTCATGCTTGGTGCCAACCCTTACCAATTGCTTGCTAATGAAGTTGTGGCCTTTCTTCCAAACTTGTTGTTATGTGTAGTTATTTTCAGCAGCATCTGAAGCAAAGTAACAGGATAAAAAAAAGGCCAGTTTCAACTAGTGAGACAACTACGGCCTTTCCTGGACAAAGATAACCTAACTTCAGTAGTCCATGTACTGGTAACCTCCCAGTTAGACTACTGCAATGTTCTCTATTTGGGACTGCCCTTGAAGAAGACTTGGAAGCTACAGTTAGTACAAAATGCAACTGCTTGATTGCTGAATGGAGTACCATTAGACAACATATCATGCCAGTCTTAAAAGAATTGTACTGGCTGCCAGTACATTTCTAATCTGAATTCAAGGTGCTTGTGATTACATTTAAAGTCCTAAATGGCTTGGGACCTTGATACTTGAGGGAATGCCTCGCCCCATGTGTGCCTGCCTGAGGATTATGGTCTACTGGGAGTGAGGAAGCCTTCATGTTCCACCAGTGAGATCAATATACTATAGTGGGACATGGCAGAGGGTCTTCTCAGCCATGGCAACCAACTGTGGAATCCCCTCTCCCTAAATGCTTGACTGGCACCTACACTTATGTCATTTAGGCAGAAAGTTTAAACTTGGCTGTTCATCAAAATTTTGGGCCTTATTAACTCAATTGGAATATGAATATATTATGAAGGAATATATTATTTGGATAGCAGAGATTTTACAAGTGATATTGAAAAGAAACAAACCAAACAGCCATTCCACTTGTTTTCTGTATCTCTTACATATATATGCCAATACTGCAAAAATTCAAAGTTACTTCCTGCTGTTGTGTGCCTTCAAGTCATTTCCAAGTTATGACAAACCCAAGAGTTTTCATGAGGTATCATGAAGTTTTCATGGCAAGATTTGTTCAGAGTTATTTTTGCCATTGCCTTCCTCTGAGACTGAGAGAGTGTGGCTTGCCTAAGGTCACCCAGTGAGTTTCTATGGCTGAACGGGGATTTGAACCCTGCTTTCGAGAGTCATAGTCCAACACCCAAACCACTATATCACAATGGCTCATATATTTTTAAAAATTCAATTAAGAGCCATTATCCAATAGGTGTGATTTTAACTAGTCCAAAATTTGCCGTATTTCTGAGTATAATATAAGAACAGCAGACTGTTAGAGAATTTCTTGGGATATTTGTGTGAAGTTACTGACTTATCTAAGTACTGGCAGAAAACATTGATCCATTCTCTCATTATAGCTGCATGAAGCATTATCATCCACTACCAGGAAAGACACTTGGAACAGAGAACACTCTGGAAAACCTGGAGAGCTACATGAATGGAAAACTGACAAGATAGATAATCACAGAATTTGATCAAGTGTATACAGATGAATTTGAAGAAAACCAATCCTCTACCTCCAGATAGTCATGATCATGAGTAACACACAATCCACCAGAAGTACTATACTATACTATACTATACTATACTATACTATACTATAAAAAAACCACTTACTATTGTGGCAAACTAATTCTTTTCCTCCCCTCCCCACAACATCATCAACAAAAACTATTGGGTTCTCTCCACGTTGAGTATACAAATGATTAACAAAAGGCACTAATACCATTAACTTTTGTTAGGATGAAACATGGGCAGGTCTATCCTATGGGGTTTTTCTGTTGGCCTGCACTAGTTGGGCAGGAGTGCTGCACCTGACTTATTTTTCCTTTTTATTCAGGCATTTACTACTGTTCTCTTTTTATCCTTTCCTTGCTTTTTGAAGGGAAATGATCTGTACCAGTTCCAGGGCTGGTGTGATTCATCTCCTATTGTGAGGCCATGTTAAAGATCACTGGAGGTCTTCAGCATCTATGGGCCCACAGCCTTGCATTCCACCTCCATGGGACAATTCCCTTTTTATCATTCTCAATGTTGGAGTGCACTGATTGAAGATGCTTTACAGAACAGCATCTTCAAGAGGAATCCTCTCCGTCCCAGAAGGGGAAATCTGAAGAATCCTATGGTCTCTAGGGGCACATTCCCAGAGACCATAAGACTCTAGCATAACTGCTTTTTAAAATTATGCACTGAAGTTAGTTTTTCAACATGGCACCTATGCAAACATGTGGAAAATATGCCACCCCCTTTTTGTATAACTTCAGTTCTGAATCAGCAAATTACAATAGTAAATCACAGGATCCTAGCAGCATACCATGGTTTGGAAAGCAACCATGAGTTTGACATGCCAAGATTCTCTCCTATCTTTGAATTTGCTCCTCCCTCTTGCTTTAAAAAAATCATAAAGGTATTTCTTATTTATCCATTCTCCTTTGGGGGAAAAAAAGCAAATTCAACACATTGCATATTGGCAAGTTCTTCTGCATCAGGAGTCTCACCTGGCCATAATAGGCCAGAGGAAGGCCAATAAATCAAAGCTTAGTCATGATGATATGGAGGCTCTGAAGTCTGATGGTTATCATTTCCATCAACTGAGTATGTTACTTGCTCTGGCTGGGTTTGCATTCTCCATAAGAGCAGGTGTATAGCTTGGGAGTACTTCAAGATCAGTCTCTCCCACTGGAAGTCCAGATGTACTCTCAGTGCTTGGCAAAAGCTTCATTTGGCATGACAGCAGTGCCTTTCCAGTCAGGAATAACCTAGACTGGCAGCTACCCAGTTAAAAAATTGCATCATCAGACCTTATCGCACACACAATTTTCAACGTTCTGGGGATGGAAGGAAGACATTCGTGTGCGCGCGCGTCCGGCAGAAAACGGAGTTTATCACACACGAAGACGTCCTCCAAAAGGCCCCGTTCCATCCCCCGGCGTGCACCCGTTTGCGTCCAGTCCTGACAGGCGCCATTTTTTGCCGACGGAAGGTAGTCCGTCAGGCAAAAATCACACCTGTCAGGACTGGACGCAAACAGGTGCATGCCGGGGGACAGAACGGAGCCTCTTGGAGGATTGAATTGTGTGTGATAAACTCCGTTTTCTGCAGAGCGCGCGCGCACACGAGCATCCTCCTTCCGTCCCCAGAACGTTGAAAATTGTGTGTGCGATAAGGTCCATCATCTACATGGGGCTTCCCTTGAAGATGACTAGGAAGTAACAGATTCTGCACAATGCAGCATATAGATTTATAACTGGGACATCACATAGGATTAATATAGCACCCATCTCAAAGATATTACAATGACTATCAATGTGCTTCCAGTCTGAATTCCGTGCTCAGGAGATGACACTGATAGCCCTTAAAATATTTTGGATCTCAGTGACAACAGTGCAAAGACTGAGGTATGTTGGAGGGCCTTCCTCGGTATCTCACCAGTTGGAACAATATGCTGAATGAATGAATTTATTACAGCATACAGCCAGCATAGGAACAACATGCTATGGGATTACAGTGGGCCCTCTACATTCACTGGGATTAGGGGCACAGGACTGCTGTGAAAGTGGGGAGAAAACGAATTTAAAAACCACTGAATTTTTCCATGACAGAACACCTCTCTACAAATCTCTAGGTTTCTTCAGCACAGCTCTATGGTCAACATCAATCAGAGGCTGAACACAAACTTGTGCTGGAGGACCTACAAATGCCTAGAAAAGTGATTTCTCTAAGAATCTCTGGGTCCTCCAGCATGACTCTAGGGAGATTATCACACACCCAAATAAAGCATCCTTTCCCCAATGGGATAAGGTTGCATTATGGGTTGCTATTGGGTGTTATCACACACCAAAACACTGCCAATGTTGCTGGGCGACTGCAACGCTCAGGCAGCCCATCTCCCAGCAGTACTTAGCCTGCTGATTTTCAAGAACAAGGAGCTTCCGTACTTGAAAATTGGCAGGCTAAGCATGGCTGGGAAATGAGTTGTAGTCGGCCAGTGGCATCAGTGGTGTTTTGGTGTGCGATAACATCTGATAGCAACCTGTAACATGACTTTATCCCATAAAAGGTCAACTTCCAGCAGAGTCACACTGAAGAATGTAGAGATTCCTAGAGATAACATACCACCTGAATCCAAGGATAATCAAATCTGCAAAAATCAAAGCTGTAGATGGGGAGGGCTGACTGTACATGGGTACATGAGCCTTCTTTGCTGTTGTGCCTTGGTGGAATAGAATGCCCTTCCCTTAGAGGCCTGGTTGGCACCAATACTGATTTCATTCTGTTGCCAAGTAAAAAATATGGCTTTTTTACTAAATCCTTTGAGGGCTTAATTGATTTCATCACAATATGTACATCTCCAGCTGTTTTAACTAGTATTGAACAGTTTCATTTTAGTTCGTCAAATTGTTTAAAACACTTTTAGCATGTTAAAACTATTTTTTAAAGTTGTTTTAAATGGTTGAAATTGGTTTTATTTGTTCATACTGTGCAGATCCCATGATACAGGGGCAAGCAGGATTAGTCAGGACAGTCCCCATTAAATCAGGATAGTTGGATAGCATGTGATAAATACAAACGAGAATGATGTACAATGGGTTGGGAGAAAAGTCTTTGCCTTAGACAATATACTCCTTCCTGTACAGGCAATGCCATCTCCAACTTTAGGTACAGTTTTGTGTAAGTAGCCAGAAAATAAATATCAAAGTAGAATGCTGAACTGAGCTAAAAAGAACTAATATCAAGTCAACTTGCTCCTGACAACCCTGAAAATTTGCCTTTTTACCTAGGTTATTTGTTACATCTCTTCACAATTTTATTACATGCTTCCTATTCCAGGTTAGCAGCTCGTGTGCCTTTGATCTCCATAGCGAGAGAAGAGTTGCCAGTTAAATTGTCATTTTCTCAAACTCCTGTCAAATTCACATCGTTGCACACATACAAAATCAGCACCACTTCATCATATTAAATGTAGGATTAGTTAAACGGATATGGATGTTTGTATCTGAGGAGAAATCCTTTCTCTGGCTCTTCTTTAAAAGTTCTCATTATAGTTTATAGAGTCAGCCTCAGAAGAAATTCAGCTCATAGCATACAAGCTAATTTTTTTTTAATAGGAAAGGGAGAGTATGTGAATTCAGCATGGATATCATTACAAAGCATCTTTGTTTATTTTCTATAATTCATTATGGAACTGTATGTTGCAATTATGGGTAAGGGGAAATAATATTTAACAAAGGACATAGAAAGATAGTGATACTCTGTGCAATGTATATGTGTTCTTTTTTCATCATTTTTATTTCATTTCATTTTCATCAACAGCCAAATGTGTCAACAATGTGAAAAAAAAGTGGCCAGTTTCTGCATTCCCGTGACCCATTATGTTCCCTAAGCATTGGACTAGAGACAAATCTATTTTGCCACACAAGCTAACTACCCTGAGCTATATTAAAAACTGGCATCGCGTAGCAGCAAGAGCAAGTGACAAATCCCTCTCTTTCCTACCACTTGGAAACATTTCTTTTCTCTACCTTGTGAAGGAAATTGCAGAGTTTTTGCTGTGTCTTTAAATCTTGTTGTTATGTGCCTTCAAGTCATCTCTGACATATGGCAACCCTATCCTAGGGCTTTCTTGCCAAGATTTCTTCAGAGAAGGTTTTCCATTTCCTACCTCTGTTGCTGAGACAAAGTGACTTTCTCAAGGCCACCTGGTGGGTTTTATGGCTGAGCAGGGATTCAAATCCTGGTCTCAATATTCGAACCATGATACACTAGCCTTCTTTTTAAACCTTGTCTTGATTAAAATGTAAGCCCTGTCTCTATGAGCCAAATAAAATGGCCTCTATCCATCCTCTTGGCAGGGAGTCTAGACACTGCAGGTACCAATCCCTGAGCCAGATACGAACAGTCTGGACAACATCCATCCCATTCAGCTCCAAACCCTCTTATAATCCTCTTAAAACAGAGTAAAAAAGTCACAACTTGCTCTGGGTCTTCCTTAAAGACCCAGACACCTCCATTCCAATGCTGGGCAGCTGTTTAGAGTGGGACCCACTGTGCCACTCAGCACAGCCACCACTGGCATACATCACTCACTTTGAGGTCAGATTGAGGCACCCAACCTCAGAATGAAGCGACCCATGGTAGTAACCACCAGTGGGACATGCATGTGAACAGCTACCCGACATCAGAATGGTGGACCCCAGGTAACAGGGAGAGGTCAGAACATTGCCAGGGCCAGGATACTTTGAAATGTTTGTGAAATACCCTCGCCCATGCAGACATCATCATAGTGGTACCAACAGGGGACAGGGAAATGGCTTTCTGAGTAAATGGACCATTGGCTGGCCTTCCCTGACCACAAATGTTACATTTAAGTTAATGCAATGTGATAAGAAACTTGTATCTAATGGCTAGCTTGTTTGTTAGAGTTTGTTTATATGATCACCATTTGATGATCATTCATCTAGTGACATACGTGGGTTGTTCTGTGTGACAGAACTTGGCTGAGAAAGTCCTGATGCAATTACATCATTGTCGTCATCATCATCTTTTTTTAATTAGTAACTCCTTACAATTATAGCCTGAAGCCCAAAAAGGGAAGGCAGTTACTATTATTATTATTATTATTATTATTATTATTATTATTATTATTATTGCTCATGGTGACTAGCCCACCAAATTCTTTCAAAAGAACAGTGGTCTGACTTGTAGGTTGCCATTGATCATTTTCCTCCCTACCCTGGGCATCATGGAAAACCACTGAAAGATGATTCAGCAGCCTGCAGTCCTGCAGCTGGGGGTTGGCTAGAAGAGCAGTATTTCCTTCAGCTTGACAAAAGAACCCTGTGAATTCCTTCTCTGAGATTCAAAGACTTTCCCCAGCCACTTACTTGTTCAAAGTCTGCTAGGAGATAAGGGAGGAGGGCATTGCCTTCCTCTGTTATCTCTTCACAGACAATGAACAGTAGAAGTAACCACTGCCAGCTAACCCACTTTCTGGAAGGACACAATTCAGATATTCAGCCAGCGCACCACACAGAATGAAGGCCGTTTGAAAAGTCAAGCATTACAGTAGTGTTGCGAAGTAATTTTCTGGGAGCTCACAAAAGGATACATGGGGGAAAGGGGATATAAAAGCCACATTGGCAGAGAAGGTACAAAAAGGCAAGTGGAGATGTTTTGCTCTTGTTTCAAATTACATTTGAACATGAAAATATGTAATGAAGAATGTTAATCAGTGTGTGTGTGTGTGTGTATATATATATAATCAAACCTTGAAATATTAAATAATACTCCCAAGGACCAAAAGGAAAGGCAATTACCTTTATAGTTATACAGTATTATTAAAAAATCATGCGTTGGGTTCTCAGCCTTATTTATACTCGCATTTAACCCAGTTTTTGAGTCGAATGTATCCGTGGTCACAGAATCAATTTGAACCAAAACCAAGTTCACATTACATTTTCCATCACCAAATGCCTCCTTGTCTATTTAACACGGTTCACGTTCACACTTACTTTGCACTGGAATAAAATGGATTCTCAATGTTCAATCCATCCTGACTCTATTTTTTAAAAAAATTCAATCATATGATGCACATGTGCATGTTTCCGGTTATGCACACACTCAGAAGTGTGGCTGTGTGCATGTGCTGTCGCTATGCATGCCAGGGGATCATCCTCCGCAGAACCCATGACCCACCCATACCAGAGCTCAATCCTCCATGGTACCCATGGATCCACGCATGCCAGGGGAGAATTCCCAGCTTTGCACCTGGGACCCTCCCATGAAACCATGCAAATGCTACAGTTTGCTGAACCATGAAATTCACAGTCCCATGGAAGCCACCCAACAGCCCCCAGCAATGTTGAGAGAAGGAAAAATGGCGGTTGGAATGGGTACCATTCCTATGTCTCCCCTTTGCCCACTGCCACTCCCTCCTGGGTACCCTGAATGCTTTCACATTTGTTCACAGCAGCTGAAAACTGGTTCTTTTCAAATGACATGCTAAAAGATCCGTATTCAAAAGAACCAGTTCAGGAGGACTTGTGACGATTCATCCCCGATTCAGTCCGAACATAAACAGGGCTCAAATCGGCTCGAGTGTGAAGAAGGCACATATAATCCAGTATAATCCAATTTGCAAACCAGTTTAAATTATAGTGCGAATGGGGAAGCCTCGTTATCCAAAAAATAACTAAGGCTGCATCTCCACTGCAGAAATAATCCAGTTTGACACTACTTAACTGTCATGGCTCAATGAGATGGAATTCTGGGAATTGTAGTTTTATGAGCTATTAGATTAGGAAGGATGTTCTGAAGCCCTCAGAAATGGCCCAGGGAACACATCTAGCCTGCAGCTGTACTTCCCTTGCCTCTGTTTTAGGACATCCCTATAAGTTAGGCTAGCACAATTATCCCCATATTGCAGACAGAAAGCTGAGGCAGAAAGAGAAAAAAGTGGTTCATATAAGGCCACCTAGTGAGTTTGTGACTGAGGTGAGATTTCAAGCAATAAGGAGGAAACCTCTGGGTGGGAATATTTTTAATTAGGCCCAATGCGTTTTGAATAAAATCTGCCTCAGGAGTGCTGTAAAATACTACACTCTGTGCTTTGCACTCTCCAAATACTCTTTTTGCAAAATGAATCACTTTGCAAGAGGGTAATTAGAGAGCACAGAGCACAGAGTGCTGTGTTTTACAGTACCCCAGAGGAAGATCTTATTCAAAACATGTTGGATCTAACAAATATATTTTGAGCATCCAGAGATTTCCTCTCTTTCTTTTGGCTTTTGGGGTCTCCCTTCCTTTCATTCATTGGGGTGGGATGAGAATTAAGATTCCATGCTCACAAATCATACAAACAAGTGAAACAAACATTCACAAATATTTGAAATACCTGAAATATTCAAAATCAGCCAGGCTGTAATATTTCCAGTTATATAGTTGTGAAAGTTTGACAGTGAAGAAAGTTCAGAGGAAGAGAATCAATTCATTTGAAATGTGGTGCTGCAGGAAAGTTCTACGGATATTACAGACTGCCCAAAAAAGTCATCAAACTAAACCTGGCCTTTCTGCAGAAGCTAAAATAACTATTGTACTTTGTACTTTGGACATATCACGAGATTACCAGACTCATTGGAAAAGATTATAATGCTTGGAAAAGTAGAAGGAAGTGTGACAAGAGGAAGACCATGCTACAGATGGATTGATGCAAACAAGTAATCTAGGGTCTTGAGTTTGCAAGACCTAAGCAGTGCACCTGATGACCTTGGTTCTTGGAGATCTCTCAGTCATAAAGTCGCCTAGGAAGAAGACTTTCAAATATGAAGACTCTCCCGATGTTTGTGCCAGTTGAGATAAATTCCACAATGAAATCACTTCAAAATCATCAAGGAAACCACTATATATTTCATGAATTCAACGTATACTGCAACATTTTTACTAACAGCTGCATGTCATGAACCTCATCGAGGTGGACTTGGAGCATACCATTTTGCAGTACTTCCTGAATTGAATACTATTTGTGTCTTAATATAACACTAAAATGTGTGATCTGAGACCAGAAAGTTATTTTTGTTCTTTACAATATGTTCTGCCTACTTGATCTTTATGACATGAAAAATACATTTTGTGAGCTGCTGTGGGTCCCAGTTCTGGAAAAAGAGTGGGATACAAATAATAATAATAATAATAATAATAATAATAATAATAATAATAATGCTGAAGTTGACCTATCAGAAAATAACAAACAACAAATTTGAAATATGCTGAATTTTCTACTTTGTACCAGTGGTCTCCCTGGCAATAGGGTAGGAGGGCATGGGGGGCAGCTGCTGAAGCCTCTGGAGGGCTGTTTTGGGTCTAGTGTGGCTGCAGCTGTGCCAGAGCCCAAACAGAAGGCACTGCCCCCCACCAGCTGCCATCACTGGAAACAGCAATTGTACAGTCTCTGCAAGGGCTGTTTGGAGTCCAGTTTGGCCGCTGGGCAAGCGAGAAAGGGAAACACCCTTTCCCACTCACCCAGCAGCTGTGCCAGTCCCACTGGGTATACCACCCCACCAGATGTACACTATCCTCAGGGTGGCACCTGGTGTGAGCCACACCCCCTTGTGATGCCACTGCTTTAGATGTCCACACTCTGAAGGAATGATTTCAAATTCAAAATCAAATCTATGTTTTGAATATGACATATTTTTTTTGTATGATCACAAGAATCTATGCACATTTTAAAATGTGCTTTCACATTTTGTGACTTTTTTTTTGCAAAACATTGTACACAGCATACGTGTTTTTGTGAAAAACAATCTCTCTTGTCCACAAATGTTTTTGTAAAGAAAACTGATTTTTCTGAAGTCTTTGTATTTGGCATAACAATTTCCCCAAACTTTTTTCTCTCCAAAAAGTGTCAAAATGCAAAATATCTTGCAGTAGTTGGCCCTTTTCTTGGTGTGGTGCCTTGATATGCTGAAACTCCATTTCTCAGCAAAGAAAAGAAAGTTCTTTGTAATTATTCTTCACATCCCTAATATTTTGATGTTTTTTACAATCACTTTTATCATTTCTGGACATTGCTTTGAAGCATTCATTGTGGTAAGTGGCACAGAAATGGATTAAATAAGAAGTGAAAAGTAGAGACAATGATGATGACAACAATGATGATAGTAATAATAGTATAGAATGGGCCCTCCACACTTCCTGGGGTCAGGGGCACAGGACCCCCATGAAACTGGCAAAAAATTCAAATAAAAACTCACTATTTTTTTTTTTTTTACTTGAGAGAACACTTCTCTAAAAATCTCTAAGTCCTCTAGCACAGCTTTGTGGCCAAAATACACTGGAAGATGACCACAGAATTGCACTGGGGAATCTACAAATGTCTAGAGAACTGTTCCCTCTAGAAATCTTGAGGTCCTCCAGCACCACTTCTGGTGAATATTGGCCATAGAGTCACAGTGGAGGAGCTAGAGATTCCTAGAGAGAACATATTAATCAAATTAATCAATTAATTGTGAATAATCAAAGACACAAAAGTCAAAGCTGGCAATGTAGAGGGCTGAATGTAAGTAATTTTTCCAGGTCGTACAATCATTTTCCACTTCTTAATCTTCCATTTGATGGTTTTTTGCCATTACGCACACCATTTCCAGACCATCCTGGGATTGACACGGAACGGGCAAGAATGGTTGTTACCACACAGGAGAATGCCACCAATGCTGTTAGGAGTCCCCAAGCCATTCCCCATGCATGCTATGGCAGCTGATTTTGAAGAACAGTTCAAAATTGTTCTTCAAAATCAGCTGCCATAGCACAGATAGAGAATGGCTTGGGGTCTCCCATCAGCATCAGTGGCGTTCTCTTGTGCGGTAATACCCATTCTCTCTCGTTCCGTGCCAATCCCACAGTGTGCCCAGAACGGTCTGGAAATGGCGTGCGATAAACTTATCTGATGGGCAATAAGGATTGATCTCTATTTTATTAACATGGGGTAGAGTTCTCTGTGAGACTTACTTCAATGTAAGCAGACTCACATCTGTGGTTAATAGAATAGAGCAGTTTTGCAATGTCTGTCTTCAGCAAGGCACAGCCATTACTGCATAGGGGAGCCAGTGAAGTGACTGAGGCTCATTGGGCATCAATGCACAGAGGGACACTGGTTAGGGAGTGCCAGTGTGCATCACTACAGCCCAGTACACATCAGGACACAGCAGATGCATATCAGGGCACTTTCACAATTCACTCAAAGGATTCTGTAGTGTTATACATAAAGTTATACATGGACCACACTATTGAATCAGGGCCATTATTCAAAAATGAAGGGGTAGCATACTTTTTTTCAGCTCAAAGCTGAGTCTGTCAGAAAAAGTAATATGAAAAGTAGTCCTCCATCTTTGAAAAACCAAGCCACCTCTTGAAAGCCCAATTCATTAACCAACTACACCAGGATCCTGTTCTTTTTGCATTGTTTGGCTCTAAACAAGCTCACTCAAGGTGACATTTCCACACTTCTATAAACATTCTGGATTCTAGGATGAATTAGGATACGTTTTACTCAGGGGGAATACTGTACTTTGTTTTTAAGAATATTTGGTCAGGAGAATCACCCTGCAGAAAGCATGGGGCTATTTATGATCTACAATAAGTCTACATGAGTTATAGAATTGAGGTCCGGATCCGAATAGGCTGGTTATAGCTTTCCCATCAGCAAAGATATTAAAGAGAAACAGCATGTGTCCTTAGCAGCAACAGCCCCAGTGCTGCCAGAATTTGCTGCTACTTCTTAGGGCTCCTTGTTTACAGAGCCTCAGATGTCTTTAAGCCTGTATGACAATGCTCAAGGCCAAGTGAAGATGGATTGATTTTCTACAATGACAAGGCGCTCTGTACCTTGTGCTTTACCCTCAAAGGATGATTTTTCCTCTGCAATGCAGGACATATATCTATCAATGCAGTCTTACTCTGCACTACACTTCAGTAGAAAGCCAGTGCCCATTTGAAGGCCATCCAGCAAGCAGCTGATCCATACTGTCTGGAGAAGATGAGTGTAAGCTTGTAAGAGGGATGCTTATCTGATGAAGAACTATGGAGATGGTTTTGTTGTCCTCCCAGCAAGGATCAAGTAGAACAGGAAGGCTTCTTATACTTTTTGAGGAAGAATCTGTGTGGACAGAATCATTCAAGGACAAAGTAGGCATAACAGCAGGCCTAGGGGCCAACTTTCTACCCCAGGGATCTTCTGTGGGCCACACAGATACCAAAAAAAAAAGCCCCCAGGCATGGCCAGAACTCCACTTTTGCTTTTTAAAAAAATATTTATAAGGCAATGACAAACCTCCACTGAACAAATCTTGGCAAGAGAGGTTCACCTTTGGGTTGCCATAAATCAGAAATGACTTGAAGGCACTCAACAACAACAAAAACATTAATCAGGGTCACCTGCAATATGGAGGGTTCCTGGAGGATCATTTTATCCTATTTGGACCAGAAAAGGGTCAGTCCAGGAAGTCTGGACAATCTGGGGAGGCCACAAACACAATCTGGGGGGGGGGATATGTGAGGACACACAGCTACACCCCTAATGTAGGACATGATGAGAGTATTTCACTGAGAAGTTGTGACCTGTCCTTCAGTAGCTCATCACATAGGGCTGCCAAACACAGATCCTAGATCTCCTTACACACACATAAAGGAAGGAGGACGTATCACACAGGAGATGTAAGGTCAATGAGGTTAAGAGAAGAGCTCAGATACTGGTCCCTTTGCACTGACATATCTGTGCCCTGGCTTTCACAGCAGACTTCAGAGAAAACCCTTCATCCTTATTTTCTCACTGAGATGATCTGCAAACTAAGGGTGTCCCTCCACATCTGTCTCGATCTTACGTGTGAAAAATGAGAAACTGCACCACTTACTTTGGTAAGTAAGGAAAATATATTTTCTCTCTCTCTTAATGACAGGCTTTGCATTTGTGAATATATATATTCCAACTGCACAAAACTACAATAGCTGCTACCTTGCTGTGTGGATTTTTAAAAACTAGAAACAGTGAATGGGTTGTTTTTGTCTTTCAGTCATGGGTCCTTCTGAGTTTGCTCTGAGTGTGTGCAGTACGCATACACACACACATGCTTTGCTTTACAAAGGGAAAGGACCATAGTTCTGCACAGAGATACTGTACACAAAAGGGGAAAACTGAACAGAAAGCAAATGGTCATCTCTTTCTTGACTGTAAGTGAAATACAGTGGACCCTTGTTATACGCTGGGGTTTGGTTTCAAGATCCCCTGTGGATAACAAAATCTCTGTATACTCAAGTCCCATTAAATATAATAACATAGCAAAAAGGTGTCCCTTATAAAAAATGGAAAATAAAGGTTTGATATTTGAACTTTATACTTTTTTGGAACATTTTCAAACTGTGGATGCTTGAATCCATGTATAAGAAATCCATGTAGAAGAAGGGTTGGCAGTATTTTGCAGGGGCCAGCAAACAGTCAACTCTCTTGATGGGAATGTTGCAATGGAAAGGATATTCATTTTTACTCAGTTTCCAGTCCAGAAAAGGATTACTGACACTCAAAATGAACAAAACAAACAAACAGCTTCATTTATATACCGCTTCATATTGAACTAACAGTGTCTTCATACTGAACCAACATACTGAACTAACAGTGTCTTAACACCTGTAAACTAATTGCCCCCAACAATCTGGGTACATTCTTCTTCTTGCTACTTGCACATCCTGCAGTGTTCCAAGGAATTCTTGTGTGCAGAAATTGTTGTTACTGTTATACACCTTCAGGTCAATTCTAACTTGTGTTGATTCTGTCACAGCATTTTCTTGGCCCAACTGATTCAGAAGAAGCTTGCCCTTTCCTTCCTCTCAAGCCGAGAGAATGTAACTTGCCCAAACCCAGTGCGTTTCCATGGTTGAGCAGGGATTCTGGTGGTGTTTGCAGAAACCAGAACCCTCCAAGAGCAGCATAGACTATTCTGGCCCTGGACATGCTCCAGTGTCCCATCATTATATTGGCACTCCCATTGCCAGGTGGCTGCATCCCACTGTGTCACCTGATATAGCCACTGTCACAGCACACCACTCCTTTTCAGATCAGAACAAGGTGCCCAATACTGATCACATTGCTGGGCCCTTGTTCTGACCTCAGAGCGAGTGACTCACCAGGAAATGTGTTGTAAACAGCTGCCCTACATTACAATGTCATCTGGACTGTTTGTTCCAGAACCGGGGATTGAGCCCTGCATCATCTAAACTACTTGTTGTGAGAATGGAGGGAGGATGTTTTATTTGGCCCATGCAGAAGGGCCTCTGACTCTGATCTCCTGGAGTCCTAATCCGATATAGAAATCACTACACCATGCTAGTGCTCACAATGTGCAGAAATACATGTGGCTGGTTTGTTGCTGTGGTTTTTACCCTTTTTTTTTTTTTGCACAGTGGAACAGGAAACTACATTTTCTACACTGAAAACAGTGTCTTGTAGAGAACACATTTCTGGTGTGTAAAATATGTGGTGTTTGTACAGAAAATATCTATATATTTCTTTGCAAAATAACTCTACAGAATACGTCTGGATTTGCAAATACTGTACAAAAAATATCCATTTTCTCCCATAATGGGAATAAAATGATAGGCATTATCTTTCCTTGCATGTGAGGATGAAATAGGTGAATATATACATCACTGTGATAATGAGGAATTTAGTAAGGTTTTTTAAAAAAAGACATCACTGTAGAAAGGGAGCAGTTTGCCACAGAAAAGTGCATTTGCTAAATTTACTTGGGATGCTGATTTTACACACTGAGGAAGAGACTGGGCTGAGGAAGGAAATCTGTGGCAAAGAGAACATTCCTCGGTCCATGATATCAGCATGCAGAGACCAACACAGCTCTGCATTTATTCTCCAAGGCGAGTTTAAAGATTGATTAATACTGTACCTCTTCTTCAACCTTGCTCCATGTGAGACTTGCCTTGTGATGCTACAAGTGCCATTCATTTTAAATGCACTTCTTGCAAATGATCATGTCAGGAAAAGCTTTCACATCAAAACAGGCATGGAGCCATGGGTTGGAGAAGAATCCAGAAGATAGAGAATAGGGAATCCATCATCCGTAGCTCACAGATGAAAAGGATTCAGGAGACCAGATTTGGAAAGTATCAAGGGTAAAGAAGACTGCCACATTTTCTTTAAGATATGCTCTTTATTTCACAAGATGTATACAAGTTTCTTATACATAATGGTTGCTATTACTTTTACAATATATTAAGCTCTTAACACATATGTTTCACTTCCTCTACTGGCCAAAACAAGGCAATATAAATGGAAAGATAAAGATTATTCTGATTTTTTTTAAAATTGGGAAAAAACAACATCTGTAATTAGAATCAGAAAACAACTAGGGAAAATGGTTGTTTAACCCTTTCCCATCCTTTTGGTTTTTTATTAACCCCCAAAAGCAGTTTTCACATCTTCAAGAGTCAGGGGAAACGCATGGGAAGGAACAAAAAAGTGACTGAAACACTTAGGGGTAGGGTGGTTTTGAGCAGGCAAATGATGGAAGAGAAATGTTTAAGCATCCTATCCCCCTCTACTGTAAAAGTAGTGCTTCCCCATCTACTTCTCAGTTTGTATGTTTTTAATTGGAAGACTTTTCATGCACCTCCCATCTATCATGTAGTTTGGCTCTAGATGTTTTCAGACAGATCCCAAAGGTTTTCCCTTTTCTGGGAGTTAAAGCCCAGGAGCTGGTATTGGAAGATTCCGGATCATTAGCCCTCAGAGCCCCTCAGGATTCTCTTTTGTCCTCTGTGCTGTTTAAAATCTACATAAAACTTTTGGGGAAAGAGTTTTAGGGATTGGGTGTTATCAGCACGATAACACCCAACTCTATTTCTCCTTTGCATAAAACTGCAAGAAAGTTGTTTAGCTTCTAAACCAGTGGCTGCCATCAATAATGGACTAGATGAGGATGAACAAACTTCAGTTTATTAATCTAGACAAAACAGAGATATTGCTGTTCAGCTGAAAGACAGAAGAGGGATTCTTCATGTGCTGGATAGGATTTCACTCCCCTGAAGACACAGGTTTGCAATGTACTCCTGTATTCAGATCTGAGCCCAGAGGCCAGGAGTGCATTTGCACAGTTAAAGCTAGTGTGCAAACTGAAATCCCTGGAAATGCATAAACACACATACACTCCACACATAAAACTAAGATGAGGCTTGGATTTACATCATGTCAGGGAAGAGAGAAGGTGGAATAAAAACTGAGAACAGGTTCGGAGTGCAGAAGCAGATAGTTATAATACTGAGTTTTATTTTTCTTACACAAAACAGTAGAAATCTCATAGAGCTTCATTACTTTTGAGTTTTCATTTTCATTTTGGATAAAAAGATGTCACTCCGCAATGTGACAGTGCCACTGGGTATTGTTTCCAGAGCCATGGCTGGCTTTGTCAAATCAACATAGAAAATTCAAAGCTATTACTTTCTCACTTTTAAGCACAACTACTACTATTACTATCACCACCATCACCACCACACAGTTTAATGTCCCCACCCTACCCTGCTTTTTTAATATACTAAAAGAATTCAGAAGAAAAGAAAATGCTGGGAAACTTCAAATCTTGGCTTCTGGAAAGCTCTTGAGGGAAAAATATGTTCCATCTACTTACCAAGGGAAAAACACATCCATGGCTTAAATTGAGTTTTGTGGCTGTATAGAAGATATTGCTGAGATACCGGAGAGGCATTTCATCCCCTTCATTCTGTCAAGGAATGGACATTAGCTATCAAAGATTGTTTCCTATGAGAGATTTATCTGCAGTGTACACACTAAATGTCAATGGTTTTTCATTATACAGCCAGGCAGTTACGTGGCTCCCCCTCACTGGAGTATCAAAGTTCCATGCAAACAGTAATGGGTTATTTTCAAGCCATCCCGACAATGCGGCTACAAATGATCACTTCCTTCTTCTCAATTTTTCCCCCTTACAAGAGATGGGAAGGTTTAATGTAGGCTGAAACTTTGGGGCTAAAGGTTACATACTAACACTGTAGGCTCATCATTTCTAAACTAGGTGCCAGGACTCACTAGCATGTTCTGAAAAGCACTAGTGCATCAAGAGAAAACAAAGAAATAATGGAATAATTGTGATAAATGACAAATGCTCCCACTGATAAAGCCAGAAAGCTGTTGTGCCGTTGTACAAGGTGCTGAGTTGGCTTTTCCTATCTTCCTTCCTAGAAGGAAAATTCGCATGCCATATCACTGCATTAAGTGTAACTGGAACACCACTCCTTTTGTTTCCAGAGCTGAGTCCGGTTGCACATTTAGCCAAAATGGCAACACTCATTGCAAAACCTGCTCCTTTTCTACTTCCACTGCTAGTCAAAGACCATTATGTTTAGGCAAACAAATTGCTTGTGGCACTTACATTTTTCTTTTTTTCTTTTTTTCTTTTTTAAAATCATTTTTATTAATTTTCCAACATATAATAAACACCATAACAAATATTCTTCCCAATTCTGCTCGATTCCAAACTGGATGAAAGCGGGAGTGCCCAAGTGGGCATCTTTAAGGGGCAAACTGTATTTTGAAGCAGTTTGAGTGGATTTTCTAGGAATATCAGAAACAATGGGTTCCCAGCTGGTTGATGGTTTTAACTTGAGAGTTACAAGAGGAATATTTTTGGATGATAGTGGCCACATTGATTTAATGAAGCAGTGATAATATCAGGACAATCCCAGGGAATTTGGGATAGAATCGAGTGTGAGAAAATAACATGGGGGCTAGCAAAAAGATTGGCTTATTACTTTACACTGATGGACTTCTTTGTCTTTGACCTTCAAGAGAAAATGCACATGGCAAGGTGTTGGGAAGAAGCAATACTTACACCCATTAAGATACATGGTCCTTTCCACATGCCCTCAGGTCTATGTGACCGCTCATAAGAAGTTCACTTAAAGGCCATCATGACCTTTCCAGGATCATGCTGTTGACCTCTATGTAACTGCTATTGTGCCAAAATATAACAAAATATGTGCACCCCAAAAATACTGTTTTAAGGTTTGCATATTGTCTTTGAATGAATTTTAATATTTTTAATGTCTAACATTTTCACTTTATATGTTGTTTAATTGCTTTTATAGCTTATATTTATGATTTTATTAATGCTTTTGTACAGTTTAAAATTTGTATTGTTTTAAATATGTTGTTGGCTGTTTTGAATCCCATTATTGGGAGAAAAACAGGAAATAGATTACTTTTTTCATCATCATCATCAATGCCACTTCCTGTTTGGGGAGGAGATCATAAAGAGAATGTGTCCTCCTCTTCCAGGTACCATTGCCAATCATGTGTCATATCTCCCTGTGCATCCAGTCCACCCAAAACAAGAATCCAAAGGGATGGAGGAGGATGTTCCATCTTCTCGGTTTTGCACTGCTGCCTTGCACTGCACTGAAAGTGCAAAGTATACAAGCAACCACAGCAGCAAACAGGAGAAGTAGGAGACTTCAGAAAGTAAGTAATGGACCTCTGCCTAAGCAAGTGCCCAACAATGGCTACATCTGAATCCAGCCTGGAAATTTGTACACAATTCTTTAAGCTGGGATTGGATGCAACTACAAAAGACGGAGAGATATCAGAAAGGAAGCATGGAGGAAAGAGGGCATGGGAGACAATGAATAGAAGTGACTAAGGTCATGTCTGTGCTGTCTAGGATACTCCAGGGGCAATCCAGAATATCCTGATTTTGCAGCTGTCCTAACCTGCTCCCATTACCCCAGCCTCTGTTTCCGCACTGCTGTGGCTGTCTGCATGGGTGTCCTGCTGGGCTGTCCTATGCATCCGCTACCTTGGGTTGCTTGCTTCTGAGGTCAGAATGATGGTCACATGCTGGACACCTCAGTTTGACCTCAGAACAAACAATGTGTGGTGGAAGCAAATACAATGTGTGGTCCAGTGGGATGCCCATGCAGACAGTCACCACAGTGTGGGAACGGAAGGCTCCAGATCTTCCCACATGATCCACATTAACAGGTAAGGGTTTTGTTTTTTACTCAATTTTAAATGTGTTATATCCCAGTTCTAGTGTGGAATGTGCCAGATGTCATCTGGAGTGCTTGTCCCAGAACCAAGATTTGAGACATACATTGCCTGTGTATCATCATAGACTGTGGAATGGCCTGTCAGAAGAAATTCAACAGCTGAATATGCTGTCCAAATTTAAAACAGCATTGAAGATGAGTGTTTTCCAGCAGGCTTATCCAGTTGATTTTAAAAATTTTAAATTGTGAATTTTAAATGATGGATTTAAAATGTGGATCTTTTTAAGATGTGTATATATTATTTGTCATTTTAAACTGATGAGTATTTTAATTGATGTCTTTTAACTGATGTTATTTATCTGTTCTTTGTTGTTACCTGTGTCAATTCATGGGGAGAGGCTGGTAAGAAATAATAATAATAATAATAATAATAATAATAATAATAATAATAATTGTTGTTGTTGTTGTTACTGTTGTTGTCTGAACTGGATGATGCCAGAACAGGGGAAAAACAGGCCTTTTGGCCTGTGCAGATGCCAGAGTCCAAATAGGCAAAGCAGAGACAGTCGTGAAGAAGCTATGAAAAGAAAGATTGGAACAACTTCTGGCAAGAGCTGACTCTGCTGCTCTGATAATGCAGCCCATTCTTATATCTACTGTCAAAACTGCTACAAAGCTGAGAAGGTCACTCAGCCTTTACACACAGCAAAACAGCATTGCGGAAAACCGTTGCTACAACAGAGAGCTAACAACATGGCTTGACCAAGGAAATAAAATGGGAAGAAGAAAGTGCTTCTATCAAAGAGAGCAAACTGATCAACTAACAAGATAGAGTATAGCTCCGTTTACTGTTGGACCAGACCAACTGCATCCTTAAGTAGTGTACAGTGAGCCAATATCCTTGCTTCTCTCAACGTAGGTATTTGGCCAACATGTGTATTAAAAATTACTCTAGATAAACCAGGTGAGGGAACAAGGAGCCTAAGGAAGGGTGCAAGAGACACCACAATCCTCAAAGCTGGGAGAGACAGAGGAGAAAAAACCCAAGCAACAAGAAAAAATGAGGAGCCAAACCAGGATAAGGTAGGGGACAGGTGCTTAAAAATCCATTCAGCTATGACACCTCTTTATGACCAAATTTCTATATACATCCTATTTTCTAACATTTGGGGAAGGCTTTATTATTGGTTAAATACACAAATTTCTGGAGTAGGGCAAAGAGAACACCAGCCAAAGGTCCTACAGCTATTTCTAAGACAATAAAGATTGGCAGGGGAGGTTCGATTTTCTTCATGGCTTGTTAAGATCTTTTGGCTTCCAGGGGGGGGAAAAGAAATATGTCACTCTGATTCTTCTCACTTGGGATGCATTTTAAAGCTGGATGACAGAGCGGAGTAACTCACCTACCACTAAACTAGTGACTGCATGCATTTGGAGCTAACACAGACTAGAGACTTCAGGTAACAATTCAGGATGTGTGTTAGAGGGTTTTTTTTTTTAAAAAAAAACCCACCATAAATCTGAAATATGAGCATCTAGGAGCTCCATACGGCCTTCACTGTATCAACATCAGAGAGAACCGTTCTGATTGTTGTCACAAAGGAAGAGGCAGAAGCACAGTCTGCCTAACATTTAGAGATATAAAGCTTTCATATCTCCTTCAGTCTTCTTTCCTTTGTGACTTCCACGGGATTTTCATTTCCAGAGATATTATGCTACTTGCTTTCAAAGGAATTCAATATTTCCCCCCCCCCTCATTCAGAGAAGTAATTTCACAGCAAAGTACCACAGAGCAATGTCCTGGGTATTCATTTTCTGAGCCAATCTCACAAAGTCAATTTGTGTTTCGGGGCAGACATGAAAATAGTGCATATCCAGTAAGCTTGTGGAATTCCATGGCACTGTCCTCCTCCTCCTCCTCCTCCTCCTCCTCATCTTCCATTACATAAAAGTAATGGCAGATGCTCAAATGAAAGGTTTATATTGAATTGAGGTGCATGGTGCTGCCACTTGACTACCAGGAGTTCTTAATAATCTTGCTAACATTATCTGAAAGCATTGATTTGGAGCCCTGCAACAGATTACAGCTTCATATCCCTGGCCTCTCCATGAAAGTCATATGGTCGTCCTCATCACAATTATTTAGTTGACTCGCTCTTTGTTGTTTCAGAAATTAGAGGAGAAATCATAGAATCTAAGGTGAAAGGAGATGAGTTACTTGCTTGGGTACTTCTCTGCAGATAAAAAGCTAATCCTGATAAAACCAAGCCTGAAATCCTTCCAGCCCACATAAAGTCAAGGTCAGGCATTATTAGACAATGAAGGTTAAAGCATTTTCTGAAGGGGAGGGAAAAGGAGAAAATAGTCATCTATTCATGAGCTTTGACATATTTAACCAACACAGGAACCTTTTTTGGTAAAAAGAAAAGAAAAGAAAAAAACCACTGCTCCCTGGTTTGCTTGGGATAAGTTTAGGAGATGTAGAACAAGCTGAACACAAAACAGGTGGATGCCGTCCAGCATAAATTTAGGAATGCTTAATTTTTCTGAGTTGCATCAAATTGTGTCTTTCTCATCTTTGATTCAGTAGGGCTTTCCATGAGTGCAAAAGGAATAAAGATGTTTTTTCCCCCCATTCCAAATTTCTGAACACCTCCCTCTTACCAAGTTTTCTTCAGAGAGATGGAACAGAAAAGGTACAGGTTTACAGAAATCTCTCATAGAACTTTCCAGCTGGTCAACAATGTCCCCAGCCAACAGATGGACACAATTGAGTCCAGTTCAATGGGCCAAAGGACACCAAACTCTTTTGGGTCGTGCACATTGATGGCACTATATAACTAATGAATAAAAATGTCCACTTCATGAGTATTGGTGGCCCGTAGCTTGGAGAATCGATCTTTATTCTTTTTTGGGGGGGGGAGGGGACAAACAACAAATAAACAGGTACATAACATTTAGATGTAAAAAACTTTAATTGGTTCTTTGACAATGTCTTCAAACTGGTTCTTATCCATGGTGCCCCGACCCTGCAGGTTTTTTCTTTCTTGGCATGATACATTCAGAGGAGAGAATGTGACTTGCCCAGTGGGTTTTCATGGCTGAGCAGAGATTTGAATCCAGGTTTGCTAGAGTCCTAATGCAGTATTTAAACCACTATACCACACTGTCTCTCAGCATGAGAACTTTAGTATCTCCCCATGAGTGGTTGCTTGATGGTTCACTGTGTTTTCACACAAGCCACGGCCTAGTAATAATATTTCACTCAAATAGCATATTACACATACATTATTTTAATAGGAAAGATCAACAACACTTTGAGAAAATGCAAACCTGTGACTAACATAATCTTTTTATATTTTTTTCTCCTGTATGATTCTTAACATGTCTGCCTGATGAAGACACCAGTGGAGCCTCAAAAGCTTGTATTATGTGCATATACTTTGGCCATATACTATAAAACCTTCAAGGAAGAATTGTTAGAACTTAATCCTGGATGAAGGCCTGCCAGATATTTGGCAAAAAGCTGTTATAACATTAACACCAAAAGAAGGGAAAGACAGTTTGCAAATATCTAACTATGAACCAATTTCATTACTCAACACTGATTATAAAATATACATTTCAATATTAGGTAATAGATTGGAGAAAATATTATCACAAAGCATAGGAGATCACCAAAATGGCTTTTTACTGGGCAAATAAATAAATAAATAAATAAAATTTTAATTTATATCCCGCCCCTCTGTCTGAGACAACCAGGGCAGCTTACAAGTTAAAACAGTAGAGTCCCAAATCCCAGTATCCCACCCATCCCCCATAAAATAACAATTAAACAATTCACAGTTTAAAACATATCTTAAAATAAACAATCAAAAAGTGGCTATAATATAAGTAATAATATTAGAATGTTAATAAATACTATGGAGTACTATAATGTCCACAATGAGAAGAAACTAGCATTGATGTTTATTGATGCCAAAAAGGCCTTTGATAATGTTATATGGAAATTTTTATTTCAGATAATGGAAAGAATGGAGTTGAGGGAAATTTGATAGTAAATATCAAACAGATTTACAAATATCAAACAGCTTAACTAGCAATTAACAATGAGAAAACAACAGAAATTAGAATTAATAAGGGGACTAGGAAGGGATACCCAATCTCACCACTTTTATTTATCATGGTGTTGAAAATCTTGATAAACGCAATTAGAAATCTGAAATCTGAAACAAAAATCAGAACTTTTGCAGATGATATGGTGATGATTTTGGAAAATCCATTAAAAATGCAGAACAAGAAATAGATGAAATAAAAATGTTTGGAAAATATGCAGGATTTAAAATGAATAAAGAAAAACATGGCTGATAACAAAAGACATGACAAAACAACAAGAAGCACTAACTAAATAAGGGATGCAAAATTGGGGGGGGGAATAAAATACTTAGGAATTTGGTTGACAAATAATAACATTAATCTTTGGGAAAACAACAATAATATGGTACAGAAACAAATAAGGAAGGATTTTAAAAGGTGGAATAAACAGAATTTGTCAATATAAGGGAGAATTTCAATAACCAAAATGGTCTTAATGCTTAATCTTCCAATCATTTAGAAGGAAAATATATTTTAAAAATGGGACAAAGAACTCAGGTAATATATATGGAAAGGGAATAAACCTAGAATTAAATGGACAAACTTGAAGGAGAGTAAAGAAAGAGGGAGGTGCGCCCTACCATATTTAAAATTATTTTTTGGGCTTCTTGCTTGATTTGGATACAAGAATGGATGAAATTAGATAACAAAAAATTACTGCATTTAGAAAGAACACAGTTAGGCTTTGGTTGGCATGCATATTTATGTTATAATAAAATCATGATCCATAAAGACTTTAATAACCACCCCATTAGGAAAACTTGACTAAAAATATGGACAAGAATAAAAGAAATATTTTATCTTTTTTTATCTATGGGCCTCGGTACAAGAAGCATTTTTTGGAAGATGGTCCCAAGACCAAAAATGGTTAATGTATAAAGATATAGCAAAAATAGATAATCAAGGAATTATAGAAATAAAATCTAGAGAGGGACTGAGGAATGAGAATAAAAAGTCAGTGGTTTCAGTACATGCAAATAAAACAAAAGTTTATGGAGGACATGAAAAAGTACGATTAGAAAAAAATTATTTGGAAGAGATCTTATGGAAAGTGTCGAAACTCTATGATTTACTATTGAAAAGAGAAATGGAACAAGAAGTAATAAAGGGATACATGATTAAGTGGGCTCAAGACATAGGCCATACAACAACTCTGGAAGACTTGGTGAAAGCATGGGTCAATATGAATAAATTTACAGTTGCACAAGATTTTAAAGAAAAATTTGAAAATAACCAATAGGTGGTATTATATTCCTTTGAAATTGAATAATATCTATAAATCAATTAATGATAAATGTTGGAGATGCCATACAAAAACATGGTCACTATATCCTATGTGGTGGACATGCACCAAAATTTAAAAAATACTGGGTGGAAGTCCATACAAAGAATGTTTAAAATACGATTTCCAATGAAACCAAAATTTTACTTATTAAATATAACATCGACTTTAAAATCAGATGATGAAAAGAAATACAGTGCGCCCGCGCCATACGCGGGCGCGCCATACGCGGCCTTGAGCATACGCGCTCAAGCCGCGGGGCGCGCGCGGGGCAGAAGGGGTGGCGCGTCCCATTCAATTGAATGGGCGCATGCGCCCGTTGTGCCCCGCGTGCGCCTGTGCCGCCACGCCACCGCGCACGAGCCCCATTGTTTCCAATGGGGCTCGAGCATAGGTGGAATTCGCCTTACGCGGAGGGATCCGTAACGTAAGGCGAAGACGGACTGTATTGGTGTATTCTTTACTTAATAACAGCAGCAAGGATAGTTGTTGCAAAAAAACTGGAAATTGGTAAATCCCCCGAATTCAGACGAGTGGATGCACAAAGTGAGTGAAATAAGAGAACTAGATAGATTGACATTTATGGTTAATAATAAAGCGATAAGCAAGGTAGAGAATGACTGGCAACCAATCTTAGAATATTAGGCTGATATCTGGGGGATAAAGAAGGAACTTTTAGAAAGTTGCAATAGCAGCTAATAACAAGGAAAAGACAAAAAGAGAAAGGAATTGTGAGATCATTAGTTAGAAAGAAGAGAAGAGTAAGAAGGTGAGTATCATACTTGAGATTAGGTAGGGGGAAAGGATGTGGGAAAAGTAACAATTTCATTTGTAACTATTATTGTAATAGGCAATTTACAGAAGGAAAGAAAGAAAAGAAGTACAATGAAAATTTTAAAGGGAACTAGAAGGATCAAAAGGATGGAGTCTTTATATAAACTCTAAAAGATGGAAGCATTAGAAAGGAAAAATTACTGTAACAATGTAAATTTTTGTTGAAACGTTTTTATTGTAAGAAACAAGATTGTTCATGTTCATAATAAAATTATTTTAAAAAACCTATAACAAGGAATGAGGAAGCAACAAAGGACACAGCACAAGTAAGCGTATCAACCATGTGATACTGCTCCGCCACCATTTCATGAGTATAACTACCTAACTAATAACAGTTACACCACAAAAGAATGAAAGCATCCCTTGTCTGCACTGGCCAGGATACCCCAAGGGAAGCCTGGGGTATCCCAGCCCCACAGCTGTCCTGTCCCTATTATTTCAGTCTCCATATCCATGCCATGGTAGCTTTCTGCATGGGCATCCTGCTGGGCTGCCCAGCGTATCTGCTGCCACCATGAGTACTGTATTCACTTCTGAGCTCTGGAATGGAGAACTCCAAATCTTCCTGGAAGATTCAGAGCAATAGGCAACTTTTAAAAAATCATTTTAATGTAGATATATCTCCATTCTGGTGCCAAACATGCCAAACGTCATTCAGACAGCTCACACCAGAACCAGGACTTGGGAAGTGCATCATCTGAACAGGACAATGTCAGAATGGCAGTAGGTGGGACAGGCCTTTTGGCCCATGCAGACAAGGTCCAAGTTATAATTGTAGTATAACTTACAACTTTGCTATTGGAAAAAGTAGCTAGTCATTTGTAACAGATTATTTGTAGTGAGTTATTTTGAATCTCTGAAAAGGTTTTGCAGATAAAGCCAAGAGAATAAATGTTTGATTAATGTCATTGGATAAATTCATAACTGTGGTGAGATCTGAAGAAGAGATGTCCCACTCACAACATCTTCTCTATATCGAATTGGTAGGTTTGGTTTCCACGGATGTAACAATCACAGAGTTCAGCCAAGAATGTCTAGGTTTACAGCCTTGGCCTACTTGCTTGTCAGTAGTTCTTATGGAACTCAATGGTACCCAAAGTCCAAACAAAACAAAAAAATCTAGGGTTTTATATTTGTTCATTTATTTAATAATTTATAAGCCACCTCTACAAGGCAACAAAAGCATAAAACAGCAACACAGTATGTGAAACAGAATAAAATGGCAGCAAAACCCAACAACAATAAAGTGACAGCCAAACAATATTAATAAATTTCTGCATCCATCTCAGTGCAGTATAATTAAAACATAAAATAATTAGCACTTGGATGGCAACCAGATGTGCCCCAAGCAGCAATGAGTAACTAGGCATAGCCAACATTTCAATCCCCCATAATGCCTTAAAGCAACACTCTCTGCAGGATTATGGGGAAATAGAATGGCATGTAGGCCCAGCCACCTAGTGCTCTTTTGAATGCCAGGCAGAGAGAACATGAAATAATGCCAAAAGCAAGCATTAGAAATGGTAACTGGCAGCCCATGTATGCCAAGTGCTGATGCCAGCCCTGGTTATGCTATGGATCACTTTGCTATCCCAGTTGCAGACGGTGTTTCCAGAACACAGTCTGGATTTTATGTCATGTCCAGTTCTATGAAGTAATCATAGCTGTGTCCTAAAGAATCCTTTTTCTTCCTGTTTCTACTGCTATTTTTGATTCTTGATGTCCCCTCACAAAATGCCTTTTGTCATCTTCCATGCTTCTGCATGCCAGGACTATAGGAAGAGAATGAACAAGGACCTTGCCTTGGCAAACTTTCAGATGGCTTCTGCTGGAGACGTACACCCTGTTACTGTTTCTCGAGGAAAAAAAGAAGTCATAAACAATGCAGAGTGATTAAATTACTAGGTGTGTTCTTTTTTTAATGTATTGTTCTGAAAGTTCCCTGCAAACAGTAAATGCTACTTATGCGCACTGGGAGAAAAGAGATGATCATTCCCCTTAATCACTGGATTTACACGGCAATATATCCACATATTAGAAACCACTGATTATGATGCAAGAAGAAAGTTGAAACACAGTTGTTGACAATTCCCACGGGAGGGATGTGCATGGCAAGGTTGATTTTTATTTCCACCCCCAACTCCCACTTCTTTAATTCCCCCTTGCCTTTGGGCAAACACAGAGCAAAACTATGACTTTACAGACAGAGCTACTTTTATACTGTTTGCAAACCTTTGGCCAGAGTCAATATTAAAGGACAGGACTGAGCCACATCTGAGTATTCCTTGCCTAAGAAAACCCCATGAAATTCATGAGGTAACCATAAAGCAGCTTGAAGTCACTTACACACACACCTGAGCTTTCAGTTTATCTGCCTTCTCTGATAGATAGATAGATAGATAGATAGATAGATAGATAGATAGATAGATAGATAGATATAGATATAGATATAGATATAGATATAGATATAGATATAGAGGTAGATAAATAAAAATGATCCTTTGGATGTGTGATTTCCGCGCACACACCAGGCCTGCATTTTCTACTAGCAGCTTGTCTTTATGCAGGGTGTATAGATAGACACTCAGTGGGTAGATAAATGGATAGACAGATAGGAATAGATTATCTTCCAGGCTTCTTTTTATATATCTCTGAGTGCTGTTTCCAGATTCTCATTCTATAACTGTCCATGAATGACTTTCATTTTTAAAAAAGTGAATTCAGTTTTGTTGGTTGGTTGTTGTTTTTAGTTGTCAGCTATCATTTTACATCTTTTTTATTTTGAGGTTTTTTTCCTCCTTCTGTTACTGAAACAGGCACTATAGAGGCACCATCATATACTTTTGTATTTGACATATGTTTTCCTACCTTCATGGGCATCACAACACAGCTTCAAGCAGGGCCATCCAAAGGGTTTCTGGGGCCTCAGGCAGATATATTCTTACAGGCCCTACTACTGTAAAAACACATTTGCCAACGTTTCACAGATGAAAACCAGGACAAAAATGACCCAACAGCGTCAGAATATAGACCACTGGGCAGAGGTTATTAATGTGGAAGTACAAGCTAGGAGATGTTACAGCAATTTGCTTTTGTCTGAACCTATTGGGAAGTATAAGATTCCACCCCCTCCTCTTTGCTCCACTCTGCTGAGTTACTTAAGTACAAATTACTTTTGTGCTTTGAACTCAGTTTGCAGCAACTGAAGTAAATAAGGACAAAGGTGGAAAGTGGGAGAAGGAGAGAAAAACTGGGATATTTTAACACGAAAAAGAAAAAGGCTAAGCAGAGTTACCAAGGGAATGCAAATGAAGCAAATACAAGAGTTCCAGGTGCAAATTATTTTCAGTGTCTCTCTACAGTACTAGAAATTTGGGGGCTCATTTTGCCTCCCCCTAGTAGCTACAACCTTGCAGATGGCAACTAACAACAAAGGTCTGTTGCCATTGTGTTGGACTCCATTGGAAGGAGGGTGCTGGTCTAGATTATTCTTTGGTCCAATTCTTCAGGGGCTTTTTTAGGTTCTGGATTTTCAGAGCTTCCATATCATGCAAGGAGAAGAGCCCTGAGGGCACAGTGGTTAAATGCCTGTAGTGCAGCCACTCACTCACAAACCATAAGGTTGTGAGTTCAGTACCAACCAGGGCCTCTGGGTCAACTCAGCCTTACATCCTTCTGAGGTCGCTTAAATGAGTACCCAGCTTAATGGGGCAATTGGCTTACACATTGTAAACCACTTAGGGAGTGCTTAAGTGCACTGATAAACAGTATAGAAATGTACTTGCTATTGCTATTTTCCCTTCAGCTCAGCTGGAAAAAATAGCATTGATGAGCTGGTAGCTGGCCAAGGGGTTTTCCATTACCATCTAACAAGGTTCAACAAACATTCATGCTTGCAGAATTAGAATGAGCATATCCAATGGGCTCTTGTTTGGGATTTGTTTCCAGGATTCCTTGTGAATACCAAAATCTGTGAATGCTCAGGTCCCATTAAATATAACGGCATAGTAAAATGATGATCCTTGTATAAAATAGCAATATCAAAGTACAGTATGCTTTTTGGAATGTGTATGTGTGTCTGTCTGTCTGTCAGTATTCAAGCCATGGATGCATGAATTCATGGATAAAGAATCTGTGAATAGGGAGAGCTAACTGTACAAACTAGCTTTTCTGTGCTCAATTCCATCTACAATATTCAGTGCCAAATTTAAAAATGGAAGGCCTAAAGATGGTAGTGCACATGCTGGTAACCTCAAGGCTGGACGTTCGCAATGTGCTGTACATTGGGATACCTTTGTACCATGTTCATAAACTTCAATTACTGTAGTTCAGAACATAGCAGCCAGATTGATCATTGATACATCTAGAAGTAAGAATATCACACCTATATTAAAATCATTTCATTGGCTGCCAGTTAGTTTCTGGGCAAAATATAAAGTGTTGGTTATTACCTTTAAAACCCTACATGGTTTGGACCCAGGTTACCTATAGGATTTCCTCCTCCCATATAATTTGTAACATATATGGAGATTATCTCATGGGGTAAAGGATGGAACACTTCCATCCTTACCTTGTCCTTTTGGTGTGATCACACAAATATTATGAGATGATGTCTGTCCTTATCCTGTCCTTCAGTCATTCTTATTGCGCAATTGCGATAAGCTTCTCAAATAATAATCTTTATCAAATGATTATCAAATGATTATCACGCTTATCCTAGAATCATAGAATCATAGAGTTGGAAGAGACCACAGGGGCCATCCAGTCCAACCCCCTGCCATGCAGGAAATCACAATCAAAGCATCCCCGACAGATGGCCATCCAGCCTCTGCTTGAAGACCTCCAAGGAAGGAGACTCCACTACACTCCGAGGGAGTTTGTTCCACTGTCGAACAGCCCTTACTGTCAGGAAGTTCCACCTGTTGAGGTGGAATCTCTTTTCCTGCAGTCCTTCTCCCATCACTGAAGTGGCATGGCCCCATCACTCCCATTAATACAATGATAGGTGCCACTGAGAGGAGCAATCCCTCCTTACCCATATCTCCATAATCTCTTTCCAGATAATCTGTAACAATACAGTGATAACAAAATAATCTGTACACCCAGATCCTCTGGGGGACATTTTATTCAGACATCCAGGATTAGACTGACAAGTGTCACCCAGAGGACATTTTCATCACCCTAGACTGTGGAATGGCCTGTCAGGAGATATGTAATAACTAAATATTCTGCCTAGATTTAAAAGAGTATCAATGACCTATCTCTTCTAGCAGACCTACCCAGTCAGTTTTAAACTGTGAATTTTAAATTAGTGGGCTAAACAGACCGGTGTTATAAACCGATGTGGGGGTGGCATGGGGGCATGATGTATGCACGCTGGCCACCCCCATGCCAGCGTCATATTGAGTGCCCAACCACATGGTGGGGTGCATCACAGCACTCCATTGGCACAGTGTTTAGGCCCCCTAGGATATTTTGATTTATACTAGATGATTTTAATTGCCCTAGGCGTATGTGCTTTAACAGTATTTTAACAGGGTTTAGATGTCATTATGTGTGTTACCTCCCCCATTTGTTGTTGTTATTGTTGTTGTTACAGTTGGCTCTCCATATCCATGGATTCCTTATCCATGGAATAAACCATCCACAGTTTGAAAATATTCAAAAAAATTCCAAAAAACAAATCTTGATTTTGCCATTTTTTATAAGGAACGCGATTTTTCTATGTCATCGTATTTAATGGGACTTTGCGCATCCACAAATGTTGGTATCCATGGAGGAGGGATTCTAGAACAATACCCCTGCAGATACCAAGGTCCACTGTCATCTCCTCCTCCTCCTCCTCCTCTTCCTTCTTCTTCCTATTATTATTATTATTATTAGTAGTAGTAGTAGTAGTAGTAGTACATATAGAAAGCTGCAGTGCAAGACCTCAAATTACAAACTGCCTCTAAATAATAAATAAAAAAATAAATGGAAATTAATAATTTCTAACATTCTGTCAAAATAATGCTTTTTTACTAATACAGTCAGCCTTCTGTATACACAGTTTCTTTATCCATGGATTCAACTATCCACGGATTGAAAATAATTTTAAAATCTATATCAATTCCAAAAGGCAAGCCTTGATTTTGCAATTTTATATAAGAGACACCATTTTACTTAAATTATATTTAATGGCACTTGAGCATCCACAGATTTTGGCATACATGGGGGATCCTGGAACCAAACCCCAGGAGATACCAAGGGTACTCTCTATCATGGGGTCTCTTAAATGTGACATAGAGTGCATCTCCGCTGTAGGAATAATGCAGTTTGATACCGCTTTAAGTGCTGTAGCTACAAATTTGGGAACTGTAGTTTTATAAGGTTGTTAGCCTTCTCTGCCAAAGATTGCTAGTGCTTCACAAAACTACAAATCCCAGGATTTGGTAAGATGGAGCCATGGCAGTTAACGTAGTGTCAAGTTACATGATTTTTACAGTGAAAATGCACTCTTAGTTTAGGGCCTCGTTGTATCATCTAGCCTTGATGATGTTCCATTCCTATGCTGCAACCATTAAATGATAGACATATATGTGTGGGCCAGCTCTTTTTAATAATATCATATTTTTGTTGTTGTTTGTGGATTGGTATCTCTTTTTCCCCCCATACGATAAGCCCTGAATAATTGTCTTCTTTTCCTCTGTGCTTTAAAAAAAAATCTGGTTGGTTGTTTATTGGAGCTTTATGTGCGTATTACAAAGCAGAAACAACTCCACCAGGGAGGCCAGGAGCATGTTAACTACAAGAATAAAAACAGTTGTCATAAACACTCTGTGTCTTAATGCCAAGCTCCGGCTTTTACGTAAGATTAATTAAAGAGCAGATGTTCTGTCATCGCCTGTATTAGGTATGGTTATCTTTACAATTCCAGCTCTTCCACGTGCCGTATGTTAATTTGCATTATTATGTATTTTGAGCCTGGGGCATGAGTGGTGAAGTGGTAAACATTAGCGATATATTAACGATATATATCTTTATATATTCACTTCCCCTCTCAAGCCAGTTGCTAGTTACATACTAGTCTATTTTTATCAGGGAGCCGCTCCCTTTTTAATTTGCTTTTGACACATTACATGACAGCAAGTCAGAAAGACAGGTGCATACCAACGCAAGCAGTGCTTTCATGCACACAAGCAAAGCCCTCGTAACAAGGCTAGCCGTACTGCAAACCATCTACGGAACATTAGCAGTGCATATCGTATCCAGATCCAAGTTTCTGCTCATTCGTTAGTCAGAAATATTTATCCTTCTGTTCAGATTTGAGTTTCCTAGGTTTCTTTTCTTTTCTTTCTTTTTCCTTTTTTAAAGAGTTGTACACCAGCTACAAGGACATGCTTTTGTAGTTTGGAATTGAAGACGCAAACCTGAATTCTTATAATTGTGGAGGGAAAAAAGAAAGGGGGGGAAATGTGATTGCTGGAAACTGGTGTCTTCTGAAAACTTTTTCACGCAGTGATCAAAGCCAGGTGTGAATTAATTTGTCATCATAACAGACCTCGCTTGCTTTGCGTCTCAGCAAAAGGCAATAAATAGCTGGGCTGATGGTTTCATTTGGAAGGATAGAAAGCATTTTCTTCTTCCCTGCCCTGTTATACACACACACAGACACACAAAATGACACACTCACACTCTATCGGTTAGCCAAAATTTTACAAACATATGTTCCAAAAATCGTGTCCTGGTTTCTTGGGAATATCTTGGGAAAATGCCAAGAGACAAAGCAGAGAAAGGCTTTGAGATGCCCTGTCGCAACCTGGGGAAACAAATCCACTGGACATTAATTAGCTGACATTTTCATTTGAATGGTAACATCAATAAATAGCCAGTAAACACTTAATAGCCTACGTTGACAAAGCTTATATGAAAGGTAATGCTGCTAATTTGGTGAGTGGCTCTTTTTCCTAACACTGATATGACATGAAATCACTACAGTGGGTCATAAATATTGATGAAAGTGCTCACCCATGCCTCATTATGAAGCGATTAGAGACGGTGTTACCACAAACAAGGGCAGAAGCCACACTTTCTTGTAATCCTATTACTGGTGGCCCAAAAGAGGTTCAGCAATGCATACCCACCTTTTCCCAACTTTCTTTGCAAAAGGGTTATTTTTAAAAAAAGTCTTAAAATGTTAAATAAATAAAGTCTTAAATGTATCAATACCTTTCACATCATCTAATAAAAATTACATGCAAATCATAAAACAATTAAGAGACACCACAACAATTGACAGCAAAAATTAAAAGCAGAACTGACAAATTAAGTAGGGCTCTCAATCACGTAAAACTCCTAACAGAAAGATATCGTCACTATCCACCCATGATATCTTTCCACAGGAATCCATGTGGAGATTAAAGAGTATACAGAGGTCCATTATCTTTTATATGTGCAATAAATGGATGCCAAGTTGCACAAATTTATTATTGCTTTGAGCATTTTTCATCATCTAAAACTCTTTAATTTTTCCTTAATGTAAAACTGAAAACCCTGTTTTTCCATAGTTCAGTTGAAATGTTGACAACTGATGTTGTGTGCTTTTGATAGCCTTGGCGTGGCTACGTTCCTTGCTGTAGTTCTCACACATTGCAGAACAAAATATTTCTGCAGCATAGCTTCTCCTTAGTTTGTGATATTTGATGATGGTATACAATCAACCACAACGGTTCACTACTCTAGAGAGTTGAGTCTTTGCTAGTGTCCACCTAGGAGTTTCCACCATCTTGTTGCTGCAACAGACTCCTTTACTATTCCCTGTAACAGTTCTCTTATCACAAGCCAGCAGAGCACTAGTCATGCTCTGGAGGAGAGATGAATATTCCTAGCTAAAGTACACCCACAGAAGCCGTGTGTGATAATAGCATCTGACACTAAGCTGTATAATTTCATACTACATGAGGGGAATGTTCAGATTCTTCCAAACAGATAATAGGACCAACACACCAAAGTCAGACCAAGAGAATATGCTTTCTAAGGCAGAAGACAAGATGGCTGCCCCTCCTCATTTCTTGTACAGAAGCCCATTGGATTGGCAATTGAATTATCGCGCAATGTTGGGAATGGAAGGGGGTGCACTGCACCACATCTAAGACACCAGGCTATTTTAGGAGACCCAGGACAAGTTGTGTAACAAAGGCAGCTTTAGTTTTTTGTGGGTTTTTTCGGACTATGTGGCCATGTTCTAGAAGAGTTTTTTTCCTAACGTTTCTCCTACATGTGTGGCTGGCATCTTCAGAGAAGATAGCTTTGCCATCAAGCAGAGAAGAACAGCTGGAATTCAAAGAGAACCTCCAAGAGCATAACACCATTGCCCTCAGCAGTTACCACTTGAGGTAACCATCTCATTCTGCATAGTGACAGAAGCAGCCATGCCAACTAAACACCCAAAATGGACATATCGGTGAAGAAGAAAACTTAGAACCTCTTTCATAACAAACTAGTTGAGCACGTGTATGGAATATTTTATACACATTTAGACATTTTGTCTCACACCTGCATGGCTCAGTAACAGGTGCATTGCATGAAGCTTCTTCTCATCTGCTTTAATATTCTAGATACTGTCAGCCAAGAAAATAGGAGGGGCAAAAAGGAACTGAATGGTGGTGTGGATGTGGGGTGTGTGTGTGTGTGAGAGAGAGAGAGACTGGCCTGTATTGGTCAGGATTTCCCTGTGCCATCCTTAGCAAATCTGAAAGTATGCCTTCAGAAGAGAATATAGGTGGTGATTCCAGAATATGAGATACCCTGGTACACTTGGGTTTAATATATACCACTACACGTCCTTTCCTAACAGGGAACTAACTCTGTTACAGTCAATATGCTTTCTATTTTCTGTCTTCAGCAATGGCCCTATCATTAAGCTGTGTGAGGCACTCGCCACAGGCAGCATATAGTGGGAGGCAACCACATGGTTGTGGGCTGCGTACAGTGCACCATGTATTTCCTAGGCCAGTCTGTGGACTTCAGGTATGGTAAGGGATACGGTCCCATCATCTATGGTGGAGAAAGATTAAGCTACCAGATCAGTCAGCTTCTGTACATGAAATGGAAAAGAGCCCAATCTTGTTCTTTGCTTCAGGTCATACAGTGTCATGGGCCAGCCCCATCTGACCTTGGAGGGGCATGAGTGGGAGAAAAAAATGCTACGATAGACCACACCTAAAATCTAGTTCTTCATCTACTTCTTCACTCATCTTCTCACCGGAATGACCACCAATGTGATAGTTTCTCCTACAGTTTCTCTCCAGTAGCATGTGTTTGGTCAAATTGCTTCTAAATCAATGGCAGCTCCTGGTTCTAAAAGGAGCACATCTTATCCCACAATAATGGAGTGAATTTCACTCCCTGTTTGGATTAGGACACTAGTACTTTGAATGTGAGGCTTCCATATAGCGATCATGATTAATAAGCTGAAGATAGACCTATCTTCCGTTCAACTGTCAGATCCCCTTTTCAAGTCCTTTGAGATTGTGACGAATTCCATAAATTAATTTGTTTGTTTTTTAATATTTATTAACTGAGAACACTTGGATTTTCATGCATTGTGTGAAGAAAGACTTTCTTTTGGGGCTAATTTTCTTTAATAGCTACTATACTTGTATTATGAGAAAGGGGGTGGTGGAGAATAACCATTTCTATCTGCATTTTCCACACCAGGCATTTTGTTAACCCAGCATGACCTTGGTAGAGATTCTTCTAACATGATCTCATCATTCAATATTGAAGTTCAGCCAGGAGATTGTTCACTCCAGACCTTATTTAGGAATGACTAATACACGCACTTGCGGCTATAAGATGGCAGAAAATCTCAGACATCCGGACAGATTTATCTTATGTACAATGTGCTATAGCCTAAACTAATATTTAGATCTTGGGGAAAAAAGACAGCTCTGGCAAGGAACCATTCTTTCCAAGTGTTATGCTTTATGAAAGCAAGAGAAGATGGAATGTGACAGCTCAGGTAAATGATTCACAGATTTCTCCTTTTCTTTGTCTTCTTACAAATAATGTCAGAGCAAAAGAATCATCCACAAAACCTGGCCACATTTGCACAGTACTAATATATTGTGTTACATTGGTATCTCCCATTCACAGGACTGGGTAAAACTACCAGGAAGTCATATCATGGCATCTGAATGAAGGTGTACCTCTTTCTAGGTTCAGGGAGGGAGGTAAACTATAATTTAATATTGCAAACTCAATCACAGCTTAAGTCCCAATATCTATTTTTAACAACAAAACAGCAAATTATACATTAAATTAGACACATATGGACTGTCCCAAAAGTTCCAAGCATCCAATGAGATGCTGGTGAAAGATTTGACTTCAGAACACTTCTGCCTAAGCTGCTCAGTTGTATTGCAACATTTGGATGTGGATCTTGAAGTTCTCAATAAAAGATATGAAACAGATACAACAGAAATTCTGCTATAAAAATTTACCCTTTCATCCCCTCGTAAGCTTGGGCTTGATAACACCATACATACATACATACATACATACATACACTTCTACACACAATGAAAAATCCTGCTTATTCAAAATAAAAAGGGCCTACTCCTTGGCAACTTCAGCTCATCTCCATTTGTGCATCTACATAGTAGAAATAATGCAGATTGGCACCACTTTGTAGTTTTGCAAGGCACCAGCACTCTTTGAAAGAGAAGTCAAAATACCTTGTAAAACTAAAAATCCCAGGATTCCAAAGGATGGTGCTACAGCACCTGAAGTGTATCAAACTACATTATTTCTACAGTGTTGATGTACTCTTAATCTTCCTTTCTTCCTGAACTCATCTACTAATCAGCTCCTTCTTTGGGGTTTGCCCATCCACTGGACCAAACCAATATTGTATAGAAGTTACAAAGGCTTCTAGTCTGTTCTTTCCAAACACAGAGGCAGTTCTGTCTTTAGGCAGAGTGAAGTAGTCATCTCAGGTAGTAGATGCTGGGAAGTAGCAGCAAAGTGTAGGAGGTGACATCTCTATGATACACAGCCTGCCCTGTGCCTCCTACAATAGCCTGGTGCCTTTTGGCATAGTGGAAGGCATTGTCCCATCACTACTGTAGAAGAAAGATTCAACTATCATTCTAGGTGGCTTTTGTACATCGAATGGGAGAGGGCACCATCTTGTTTGTTGCTTCATGCAGCCAAATGTCATAGGCTAGAACTGCCCAGAGTGATATGCTACCGACTAACAGGGATTGTTGTAAGCTTACAGAACCTGGCTTGTTTGAAAATAACAAACCAGGATCCCAGGCTTGGGTGCCATGATAAACGAACGCCTGATTATTAGTTTCACCGCTTGCATGAAATGTAGGGACTTATGGGTTAAGCAGTTGCAATGTGTTTGGCCCCAGTAAACCAAGATGAACCAGATAACATTTATGTTTCATATACACCTTATACACATAATCTGAAGGTAATTTTACATAATATTTTTAATAATTTTGTGCATGAAATAAATATTGTGTACATTGAACCATCAGAAAGCAAAAGTGTCACTAACCCAGCCACCCATAGAACACGTTTTGGGTTTTGGAGTATTTTGGATTTCAGAATTCAAGATAAGGGAAACTCAGCCTATAAAGTAGTAGTAGTAGTAGTAGCAGCAGCAGTAGTAGTAATAGTTGGTACACGTGCTACTTGTTCTCTAGTACTGCAGCACCTGGTTGCAAATCTAGCATACAGCAAAGCTTCTTCAAGTCCTGCTATATGTCTAGGTATCATTGACAGAAGTTTATATATGGCAAAGGCCTCATCCTGAAAGGTAAGAGTGTTAGATCAGGGAGACACTTGCTCCAACTCTCATCCAGCCATTACTTTATGTCTGGGGATCATGCAGCCCTCTGGATGTTGTTGGGCAACAAATTCCAGCAGCTGTAATCAACATAGCCAATGATGAGGAATTCTGGGGGCTGCAGTCCAACAATATCTAGGCTGCACATGATTCATTTGGCTGTCCTGTGCCATTGTGCATGCTGTCAGCCCAACAGAGTTGTCATGAGGATAAAATGAAAAGAGAACTCCTTGAAGGAAGGGCAGAACAAAAAGGTTATACAAAGAATAATTTGCTAAATAATTTTCCAAAATTAATATTGTTGCATCACAATAACAACTAAATTTACTATAACTATGAAATTGTTGATGATCATCATGTCATGATGTTGATCTTTTCAGCACGCCTGATCACTGTTTGATCATATGTGACTGGTCAACTGGCCAAATCTTTATTGACCAGGAAAAAGCTTACCCTTAGTGTTAACCACTGACTCAAACCCATTTTGTACAGTATTATTCTCTTGTGTTATTACTAAAACTAAATCAGACATTTCATTTCACACAATATTTCAACTACATATCAAAAGTGATACACAGACATCCTCATTAATAGCCATTTATGACCCTGTTCCTCACTGAGCTGATCTTCTCCTCACTCATCTTAACACTGGCAATTCTCATATTATTTATGGAGTCATTAACTGTGTTGGTGTGTGCCTTCAAGTCATTGCAAACCTATCACAGGGTTTTCTGGGCAAGATTTGTTCAAAGGGGGTTTGCCTTTGCCTTCCCCTGAGGCTGAGAGAGTGTGACTTGCTCAAGGTCACCCAGTGGGTTTCCATGGCTGGCTGGGGATTCAAACCCTGATCTCCAGAGTCATAGACCAACATGCAAGCCACTACAACACACTATTCTGGACTATATCAGAAAGAAGAAAATATCCAGACATTCAGACCTTTTAACGTATTGGCAATCCTGTTCAGATGGCCAATGTCTTATAATACATGACAGAAGACTTACATTAAGATTGAGTGCTGAGTAGAGCCATAAGTGACTCAACTATGGTGAAGGTGTGATGAGATTGCTTCATCTAGCCATAACCCATTAGCGCTTGTACTTTCAACATCATCTAAGTTTTAAAGTGATTTCTCTCATTACAGTTTTCAGGTATACATACACCAATTTTTAAAAAAGTGAACACATAATAATATATGCGTACTAATAATCCAATTGTTATATCTATATTGCTATATAGACTTTGTAGGGTTTTGAAGCACAATATGTGCAGTCATGCCTCCTATTGCCTGTCTATAACCTTAGCTTTTGGGATTCTTGGAGCAACCTTTTATCCAGCTCTTAATCTTGGATGTTGTGCCACTGATTTCTGGCTAAATTTCTCTCATCATCTTCCACCTTCCCTCACAGAATTTCAGTAGCCAATTAACTTCAGGTATAACATAATCTATCTAAGAAACAAGTTATATATAGCAGTTATATTTTGCTACCTCCTTTCACTCTTGTTTCTTTTTCTTTTCTTTCTTTCTTTCTTTCTTTTAAAAAAAACCCTGATGTGTCATTTGGGGTTCAATTGGCAGTAGTAGTGCATGGCTCTATTGTTCCTCTTACAATGAGCTTCCAAATGAATAGCTCAGCTAACTGTCACTGATGGGGAAAGGCCACACACTATGGTATTCATTTTTTCTGTCTCACAAGTAATACATGTTTGAGAAAAATGAGCATAAAATGACCATTAGTATTGCCGTAATTCCTAGAGATGTGGTCAGTTAACAACTTTTGTTAGAGAGTAGCTTTAAGAAAGAAAGTGTACAGGGGTGCAGGTAGGCAAGGGGAGATTGGAACATCTGTCCATATTACTGCCTCCTCCATTCTCATTTTCAAAATAAAATTCATCACATACATGAAGAAATGTGTACATCTGGGGGGAATCTGGGAGGATTTCTCCCAAAATGAGCAAAATGCACTTGAATGCAGATATTGCCCACTTGAAGAGGCCAATGACTGACACATAGGTATTAAAAATGAAGACACTGTCAGGGGGGAGAAAAGATGTCAGAGAGGTAAGCACAGAAAGCCTTTGGCCTAGATGGACAAATTGGCTGGCTTTGCTTTCTTCCACATTCTGATTTTTTAAATCTCAGATTCTTTCCATCCTAAATATGAAGAGATGTACATATGTTGATAAATTCTTACTGAAGATTAAATGAGATTAAATTCTTCCCTATCTTTAGTGAGGGCTGTCAAGCCAAAACCTAAAGTGTCAGATTGCAACCAAAATTCGTCCTTGATCTTTCTTCTACTGACAGACCGGCACATTTGGCAGATGTGCAGCTTCTCCCAGTTCCATATACTTAGCAAGTCTTTTGCTTGCTTTCCTCAACCACTCACTTTGAGGCTTTGAGTTTTGATATAGAAACACATATCCTATGGTATACAGGAAGTTAACTTCCTGGCCAAGAAGGAAGGATCTCTTTTTGTCCCATTCTCCCCCCCCCCCCTTTTTTTTTTTTTAAGACTGTAGAAAAGTAGTAGAAATATGTTGTTCAACAAATACTAATAAGATATCTGTTACTCATCAGTACTGAACACATATAAGAGCCTTGGAGTGCATTGGGAGCATGCTTTTCTTCACAGAGAAAAGTGTTTGAAGATTATGTGGACAAGATTTCAGTGAGGAAGAATACAGATCTCTTTTGTTGTTATATTTTCTTTTTGCACAATCTGACTGCAAATATTCAAGATGCTCTCTCTGTGTGTGTTATTTCTACTCACTAGTACTGAATACATACAGGAGTCCTTTAAGTTGCCTGTTGACTATGGCATTTCATAGGGTTTTCTCAGGCAGGAATACTCAGGTGATTTTCCAGTTCTTTCCTCTGAAGTATAGCCCACAGCATTTGATATTTATTGGCAGGCTCCCATCCAAGTACTAACCAAGACTAACTGTGCTTCACTTCCAAGATCAGATAGGAACTGGTACGTTTAGGGATGCTATGACAAAAGTGGAATTGATGGTGTCAGTTCTGAAGAATTCCATGGTGCCATGGAAGGCCACCATTCAAAACTGTGGAGAGGAGAAAAGCCCAAGTCATTTTGGACAATGTGTCTTCAGTAGACAACAAAAAATTCAGAAAAGTAGCCTTTAAGACACCGGAGATTATCGCACTGTATTTAAAGTGACTTATCCCCAATAGGATACAGTCACGTTTAATTTTAAAAGTGGGTGTTATCACACGCAGCTGCAGCCGGGTGAGTGCAGCCCAGATGCCAGCTGTGCTTATCCTGCAGCTTTTCATAGAAGCTTCCTGTTTTTGAAAAGATGCTACATAAGTGCAACTGGGATCTGGGCTGCATACAGGTTGCACTTATGTAGCAATAACACTTGCTTTTAAAATAAACGTGACTATGTCCCATCGGAGATAAGTCGCTTTAAATACAATGCAATAATCTCCATAGTCAGGGTGCATACTGTGATCAAGGGTGACAAGCTCTGTGATGATTATCGTATTTTACAACAAATAAAGTAAGAGATTGTCTCAAAGCAGCAGAACACAAATCCAAGATAAGAGAAAGTTTTCAGACAAGTACCAAGTACTGCCTTGAATCCCATATGGGGAGAAAATATGTGGTACAAATTCAAAAACTAATAAAGAAATAAATACATTATAGCAACCAAATGAAGAAACTGGTGACTTTTGCACTTTTCAGTTCTGTTTCTAATGTCTACTGTGAGAGAGTTTTCATTTTAATGACACAAATGTGGACCAAGGACAGAAACAGGCTGACTAATAGTGTTGTGAAGGCCAAGCTGTCAGTGAAACAGAATATTAATATGACCTGTGGAGAGTTTCTAGGCTTCTTTTAAAAAGAACCCAAATCTGCTAAAAACAGCAAGAGGCAGGCTCAAACATAGGTTTAAAAAGCAGGAAGCTGAAGACAAGCCAACACAATTTTAAGGTACATTTCAAGTGTTTTAGTATGAAGGTGTGGTGCTCGCCATCTGTCAGAAGAAGAGGAAAGACAGAGTAACAGAAATGGATTCAACTACTTGTCTTTTGAGGTTGTCCCTAGGCTTTACTGTTTCCCTCTGTGTGTGTGTGTGTGTGTATACTCTTTGTTTAAAAAGTTTTCCTAAAGTTCCTTGCAGAATGACAACAGAAAATGAACAGAAAGCACTGAAAGAAGAAAAAGAAAGAAGAAAAAAACCAAAAATAATATAAACGTACAAAGAAGAAGCAGACATCTTATTATTTAAAGGCCTGGTTTCCCAAGCCTGAAAACAGTAAAGGTGAATTAAAGAGGTGACGAGATTGTATCTGTGAATGTAGACATATAGCTCCACACGCGGAAATTTGATTTCATTTTGAAAAAATTCTCCAGAATGAAATTCAGCCAGAATTGGCAGCCTTATCAAGTAGCTGCTCCCCAGCTGTGGAACTCCCTACCAAGGGAAGATAAGCTTACTCCCTCCCTGTTGTTCTGCTGACTGATAAATTTACATTCAAGTTGGCTTTGAGCAAATGATAGTCTTCTAAGGAAAGACCGTTTAATGGCGAGTACATGTTTTCTTAATTGGTTTTTTTCTATTACTAATTTTTTTAATTGATGTGCACCTAATACTCTCATTAATGAAGGTGAGAGTTCATACTGTAACCTGCTTGTTTTTTAAACAATATATATGAAATGTACTGTGTTTTTATTTGTACTTTTTTAAAAAAAATAATCATGTTGATTTTGGGTCCCAGGTCCAAGAGAAAGGTGAGATATCAATCAAATAAATAGATAAAGAGTAAGAGGAGCCCATAGAGCCTGCAACAACATACACTCCAAATGTATAAGGTTCTAGATTTAGCCTTTGGCATCTCCAGTCCAAAGGCTCTCAATTAGCACAGCTGACAATGCCTCCCTCAAATATCCACCAGCAGTGGACTAGAAAGGACCAACGCCAAGGAAATCATGGTCTGACTCCATATAATGCAACGTCCTATGTAAGAGCCATATTGAAACATGAAAAGTATGGTGTGCAGCATTTTAGGGGAAGCATCACATTGTTATTGTGTGCCTTTATGACATTTCCCTAAGGCAAAGCTATCATAAGGTTTTCTTGGCAAGGTTTGTTCAGGGAAGGCCTTGCCTTCCTTGAAGTTGAAGTAATTTGCCCAAGGTTACCCACTAGGCTTCATGGCCAAACAGAAAATTGAACCCTAGTCTCCAGAGTCATAATCCAACATGCAAACCACTACGCCTTGCTGGCTTCAGCAAGCATCACATTAGTCACCTCTAAATTATGGATGTAGTTCTGATATGTATTAAGATATATATGCATACATGTAAAACTCCTCAAATGCAAAGACATATAATTGAATGCCAAAGTCAGGACTATACATGCATAGTATTTCCAGTTTCATCATATGGTTCCTAAAGACAGACAGTGAAAAAAGCAGATAGAAAGTGACTAGTCTCATTTGAAATGTAATGCTGAAGGAAAGGACTGTGGGTAACATTACTGTCAAAAATACATGGGTCCAAAAGTAAAGCAAGTTTGAATTTTCCCTAGAAGCCAAAATTATTAAACTGAGGTTGCCATACTTTGGATATAATCTTGTATGTTGATGTTTAGATTGCATGCCATATGGCAGGTATTTCATTCTTTATTCTTGCTGTTTTACTGTATTTTGATTCCTGCTATGTAAAGCGTTATGCAAATTTTACAGCACTGTATAAATAAGTGCTAATAATAATAATAATAATAATAATATGAGATGACATGACTCATTAGGAAAGGCAATAAAGCTTGGTAACGTGAAATACAGTAGGAAAAGAAGACAACTCATTACAGTTGGATAGACTCAATCAAGTAAATCATGACCCCGAGTTTGCAAGAATTGAGCAGGTCTTATTAATAACAAGGAAACTTGGAGGTCTCTCATTTATTAGATTGCAGCAATTCAAAGCCAACTTTGAACTGATGGCAATTAATAACAACAGTAAATGCATGCAACCACATAAGCTAACAACTGCATAACCAGCTAAGCCTTTAATAAATCCAAGGGTGCCACAAACTCCCACTGCCCTGAAGCTTGTGGCATCCATACTGTAGGTTGGTCACTAAAAGGGCTGGAACATAGGACACTGGCAAACATGATCAGAAATAATATCAAAACATCCACTGGAAGTTCAACTTCCAAGAAATTCATGCCGCAATGCATGTTCCCAACTTGGAAAGCAAAACCAACAATCCAGCATAAACGATGGTCTCATTCTCATTACCTTTTAAATCGGATCATGAATCGGTTCAAACCCGTTCAAACGACTCTAGTTTCCACTTAATCCGAATCACTGAAACAATTCCGAGAAGGGGGGCATGTGCTAGACCCATTTAACTTGTGTCTTTTTGACGCTGATTTTTTCCGCTTCTTTTTCGATAAATCGAATCTGCGCAAGTGTGAACCACTTGCAAATTGGAATCAATTCAAATTTCCCCTTCGGCCGGCTGGAACCAAATCATTTTGAATCAATTCATTTGTGAATGGGAAACACAAGTGGATTATTTTGGAGGGAAAAAAATGTGATCGGGGCAAATGTAATGGGAACCATGCTCCGCTGTCGAATCAATCCACTGATTCGAATCGCACACCGATTTATCTGTAAGTGGAAATGGGGCCAATGTATGCGGCACTACGCAGGGCTTTGCATTCTTGAGGGACAATGATATTTCCCCCTTGAGAAGCATGCTCTTGTTTCTGATATCAGCATCTAACCACACCTGCTGTGTAGGTGATCATAGTGTGTGTAATGCCACCTCTGCCTTGGAGGATTATGGGTATGGGGACAAAGTGCTTCACTGCTGAGCACACCAATTTCAAATTGCTAGCTACACCCCTGGTTAACACCAGTCTTTCAAGCTGCAAATCTAGTGTTGTTATATAAAACAGTTGGCAAGAATGCCTCCCATCCTAGATAGAGTAATTTGTTAACTGCTGTTGAGAAGGACTGATAGTTTAGTGCTCGATGTGTGTGTTTTTTAAACTTGGGTTTGCTTGTTTTTGTTCTGTTTTTCTGAGGTGGGGGGGAATCTCTAAACATCCTATGGAAATACCCACACTTTCTTTCATTTGTTGGACTGCAAACTTAATTGGTTTGTTGCTACTGTGTATTTTCAAGTCAACCAGAGTTCCCTTAAAATTAATTCAGAGGAAGTTTATAATTGCCTTTATCTGAAGCTGAGAGAGTGTCACTTGCCCAAGGTCATCCAATGGGTTTCCATGACTTAGCTGGGATTTAAACCTCTGTCCTGTGGAATTCTGGACCAAGTGTGCATATACACTGTAGAAATGATGCAGTTTGACTCTACTTTAATTGCCATGACTCCATCCTACAGAAACCTACACTCTTTGGCAAAAAAAGCAAGAGATCTTGAAAACTTATACATCCTAGGATTCCATAGGATGGAGATACAGCATTTAAAGTGGTATCAAACTGCATTGTTTATACAGTGTAGATGTACCCCAAGCCTGTTTCTGCTGTACCACACTGGCTCTCTTAGCTTAAATGGTAAATAATCAATTTGAACTTCAAGTGGTTAACTGGAGGAGGAGGAGACCACTCTAACTGGAGGAGAGAAGAGTGAGGAACATCTTTTTTGTATTGATCCCCTTTTGATTCTGTATGGTGCTACCAGGCACTGGCTCACCATGGCAGTCGATCAGAAGAGGGAATTGCAGGCAATATTAGTGGAGACGCTTAAGGGTCAAATTGACAAACTGTGTCACTGGAATTTATGACATCTTTTTATTTTACCAAAATAGGGGTGGTGACTGGGGTTGGTGCCATGGATTAGGGCACAATGGTGTTTTGGCTTTCAGTTTCCATCAGTCCTACCCAGTAAGGCCAATAGAAAAAGATTGTATGAATTGTTAGCCCAAAAAGCAATGTGTGCCCACTCTGGCTGATATGGAGGCAGGCCTAGAGGCTTGTTAGAAATAATTGGTTTCCTTTACTTATTATAACATTTTGAAAGAAGTGCATTGTCATTATTCCTTACAATGTTTTTAATTTAATGTATCTAGTGCTGTGACTGACAGGTTAGCACATTGGTATATGAGATCTTAACCCCTCCCCAACAACCCCAAAGTAGTATGATTTCAATAATTATCATGGTTTGTTAACAAGAAGATCCTCCCCCTCTTTTTGAGATGCTCTAACTCACAGTTTTAAAAACATCTCTATATGAGAACCCTGGACAATTTGCTTGTGGTGGGGAGATGGTATAAGACCCCACTGAATCCATTGCATGGCAGAAAACTGGAGACCAGATGTGGATTACTTTTTCTTCATGATTCAGTGTTACATGCGTGTTACACATACCCCCTCTTGCCTCCATCAGCTTCCCACCACAATCAGTGTGTGCATTGTCTGTGTACATGGCATCCTTGTTCCACTTACCTTTGACCACAAATAAGCTAGTAATCCAACCAACCTATTCACTAATCAACCTGGGCAACAAGGAAGTAGAAATAACAAATTAAAAATCAAAAGGACAACCATAATAATGTCTATATATAATATCATAATGTTACCAAGTATGGATTTATATAAAATTTTGGGTGCCATGCGATCTGAAGCCATGACCCCTGACTGACTGCACAGCAAGCTGCCATTAACCTAAAGGCAAGCAGACCACGTAGCCAGCTGCCTTGCCAAGGCATGGTCTCAGGAAAAAGGTAGATTCAAAACTTTTAGAGGAAGTTTTGGGAGTTGCTAAACCAGATTCACAGAGACCTCTGCAAGGAAGACAATAGATGTGGCTTCCTTCTTAATGAGCCAGTGATTAACGTAATGGCTCAGCCATCAAGATATCTGCTCTCCTGAAAAGTGCCAGACCTCTTGCATTGTACAGCCATTGTTTAACTTTAGGCTTAGACAAAGATAAGTCATCAACGCCTTTGTCCCACAGGCAGCCATCGCCTGAGGATAGGTTTAGCACTATATACGGTCCTAGTTTTCAGCCCTTCAGTAGGCTTGTCAAGCTTCCAGTTCCGAGCCTGAGTTCCAAGAGCATCTTGCTCTGCTGAAATCACTTGAGCGAAGCCAAGCTCACTGTCACCGGGCCTCTAAGTTAGCTTTGCCTGCCAGAACTCAGCTCCATAGCCACCACAGCCGCTCTTTCCTTCCCCGTTCTCGCGGCCGTGTCCCACCATCCATCCTACATCACATCCGACTCCTTGGAGAAGACGTCTAAGGTAAATATTTCCAACGGTGCCTCTCTCTTCCTTCCTTTACTCCTGAACTCACCCCTCCCTTGCTATAGCATTGAATGTGTGTGTGCGTGTGTGATCCCTTTTGTTGTGTGGCTATAATAAATGTTTATAATTTAATTGCACCTCATTGGTATCAGAGTCTCTTTCTCTTGAGGGTGGACTAGGTGACCTCTGGTATACACTAAGGGACACAATCCTGTGTGTGCGTTGTTAGGACACGCCTCTCGTATTAGAGCTAACTAAAATTCCCCTAATTCGATCCTTCCTAACAATAATACGTATAATTTCTTTGTACATTGCTTGAAACCTATTGTTGTTATTGTGGGGCATCAAGTCATTTCTGACTTATGGCAACCCAAAGGTAAACCTATCACAGGATTTTCTTGGCAAGTTTTTTCAGAGGGGGTTTGCCATTGCCATCCTCTGAGTCCGAGGGAGCATGACTTGCTCAGGGTCACTCAGTGAGTTTCATGGCTGAGCGCAGATTCAAATCCTATTCACCAGAGTCATAATCCATTGCTTAAATTACTACTCCACATTGGTTATTTTCAAACCTATATGTACAAATATGTGAAACTAACAGCAGAAATTTCTAGAGCTGAAAATCTCATTCCATTTGCTGGACTGACAAAAACCTAGCGAACTGGGCTTCAGGTTGTTGTTGTTGTTGTTTGTTTATTTTTAAAGTAGTCAAAAAGAAGACAAGGGAGAGAAGGGATAGTGAGATAGCCATCAATGAAGTACCATGCAACCAGACATGGAAAAATATACACGGTGAATGTATAAAAGTAGAAGGAAATACATCCTACATGAAACCCTGAAGAGCCACTGCCAGTCAGAATTGTGATTACTGGGTTCGATGGATCAATGGTCTCCCTAAGTATAAGAAAATGTATGGTCTGAGATTCCATCCATCACCTGTCCCTCTCATGAAGTTTGGCCATTTGACTCTTGGCTTATGATTCCTGGCTTCTCTGAATCTCGATTCCCAGTTTCTTCCTGGGCTATCTATCTATAAAAAGTTTCTGGAGACTAGTAACTTAGGTGGGGATGCTTGTTTAGATTACATCTCTTGCTACGTGTTGTAACCTAATCAGTACTGCTATTTTCCAGCGCACACTTCCAAAGGGCAAACGCAGATAATTGAGACATAAATCTGGGAGATTTTCAAATTTTCAACAAGGTGGTAATCCCACAGCTTTCCAAGCTTGACTAGCTGTAAATTTCTTCAGCCAAATGTCTGTCACTAATTCTCACTAAGACTTCACGTTCCAAGCTGTTCTAGTATTGTGTATCTCTGTTCACATTTGCAGAGTAGCAGTGCTGGATCTTAGACAGCCACAGATAGATAGCCCAGGAAGAAACTGGGAATCAAGAGTCAGAGGAGCCAGAAAGCATAAGCCAAGAGTCAGATGGCCAAAGCTAAGCAAGATGTTTTTGTACATGAGGCAGAAAATCAAGTAAGCCGCTCCCTTTCCTCTCTAAAAGTAAAAATGTAATTAAAATTAAATAGTTAATAATTACCTGCCTTTTTATGACTCTCAGAATCTGTTGCCTGAGGCAGCCATCTCATTTTGAAGGACCAACACTCATTTTAGATCAACATATCCTGTTGATCTTTGCATTTGTTTTGTTTTGTTTGTTTTGTTTTATTTATATACCGCTATTCCAAAGATCATAGCGGTGAACAGCAAGTAAGCCAATTAGCAAGTAAGCTAATTTGCCCCCAACAGTCTGGGTACTCATTTTAGCTCCCTCCTCGGAAGGATGCAAGCCTGAGTCGAGCTTGGGCCCTTTTGCTGGTCTTGAACTCGCAACCTTGTGGTTTTGAGTGAATGGCTGCAGTACAGGCATTTAACCACTGCGCCACCAGGGCTCATTTACACTGCATGAACCATTGTCTTCGACAGTTTGTTAACTACACAGAAACTTTGTTGAATTTTTTTGGAAGGGTCAACTTGAGTGGATCACAACTTTAAAAAAAAACTGTTTTAGGGAATGGGGAACATGTGACCCATCAAATGTCATTGGACTGAATCTCTCATCATGCCTCACTGTTGACTATGTTGTTGAAAGCTGAAGACCAATTCCCCAGTCCTGTAATAGCCCTTCCTCAACTATAGGGCCCTTTCACACAACAGATTTTTATCACTGAGAGTCTCCTTTAAATGTCTTGGCTGCATCCGTGGTACGCAGTTTGGTGAGGTATCATGGGAGGTTTCTGGTTAAAAATTCTAAATACCCTTTCCTAAACTGCAGATGCCAGGATTCCATAGGATGTTGCCCTGGCAGTTAAAGCAGAATCATAGAAATGGTGGCATCAATGTGCACAAAGTGCTCTAGGCAGCTTCTTTTTAGGGTGCACATCGGTGCGGCGTGGTGTGGCTACTGCGGCACCGATGAGAGGGAAAGACCTTCTGTCCAGCCCCTTAATTAAGAAATGCTACTAATGGTTGTGGGTTGATTTGTTATATTCATATATATATATATATATATATATATATATATATATATATATGGAGTGTTAATTCTTTTTGAGTATAAGTCTAAGGCTGTTGCATCCACATTGCAGAAAGAATTCACTTTGACACTACTTTAGCCATGGCTTAACATTAGGAGGAACTTCCTGACAGTAAGAGCTGTTCGACAGTGAAACACATTCCCTCGGAGTATGGTGGAGTTTTATTCTTTCAGGTCTTTAAGCAGAGGCTGGATGGCCATCTGTCAGGTATGCTTTGATTGTGAGTTTTTGCATGGCAGAGGGTTGGACTGGATGGCCCTTGTGGTCTCTTCCAACTCAATGATTCTATGATTCAATGCTATGAAATTCTGGTATTTAGCCTTCTCTGTAAGAATGTTCCAGTGCCACAAAAAATTACAATTCCCAGAATCCACAGCACTGAGCCATGGCAGTTGAAGAGATGTAAAACTGAACTGTTTCTATAGTATGGATGCAGCCTAAGAAAAGTAGGATTCAGCCACAGAGCATGATCAATAGCCATGCTGGCTGGGGGACTCTGGGAGATATATTCCACAAAGGTACTTTTCCCAGTCCTGAATCCAGTGGCTTCTGGTAGCTCCCATGTCCATGGAGCTGTGGGCGTGCTTTGGATTTAAAGGGACTATGCAAAATTACTGTACCTGAAATAGTTCCTTTAAAGTTCAGGTTGGGCTCACTTCATGGAAACCAAGAGCCACCACTACTGTTAACTCTCTGTCTTCCTCTTCTCTGCTTTTGTCTCTGTGGGCATGACTATGGCTTCTCCTTGGATACATGGGTAAAAGTCTGTAGTAATGAACTCCAGTATTTCCACTTGTCCTGCTGTACTACTGCTGCTAAGCAAAATAGGCCACTGCTACCTTGACAGGTAATCCAAACACTTTTCTGCTGGACTCTCTATACATGTTTCACACACTTGGAGAGGCTGAGAGTGGATGGGAACATAACTATGGCTAGTTGGCACCTATCAAACCATGTTTATAGGGGAAAGGACAAGGAAGCCATCACCAGAGGCTGATCACTGGTGAGGAGGAAAGGAAGCTGGTCAGATTGCAGGAAGGTAGCTGATTCTGGCAGTCCTTTTTCTCTGCTCTCCATGTGGCTGAACAAAGAGATTTTTTCTAATATCCTGTGACTGTCAATCTGGCTTTCATTCCCTGGCAGTGTCACCTTGTTTCACTAATAAATCAAAATTAATTTTTCCTCATTTTTTTCATATTACAGTTGAACTCCCTCTCCCTACATTTTAATGGTCTCATTCTGGAAGAGCAGGAGAAGATGAAGGACTGGTCTTTTTACCTGGCTAACAAGCTCCTATTACTGTTAATGGACATCCTAACAGTCTGGAGAACAAAGGTGGAGAGATGTGCATATAACTGTACAGGGGAGGACAAGTGCTTCTGCAAATTGAAACATGAAATTTGCTTTGCATTCTCTCTCCAAATGATTTTTCTAAATGCATCTGGGAGGAAAAACCTGAATGTCAGGAGGTGCTTTAGAAAAAAGAAAGTGTGTTGGGGGGGGGGGGGATAGAAGGAGAGATGCCAGTGGATTTAACTAACAGAATCAAATGCATATAGAAAGCATTTCAAGGAACAAAGGATTTGGACAAATGATAAGACTATGAAGTAAATTAAAATATAAGAAACAGAAATGAAAGAAGGGACTAGGATGAAGCAGCTCAGCAATCTTATAAGTAGGGGAAAACAGACCACAGATAAAAAGAAATTAGGCTTCCTAAGCCATGCTACAGGGTATCTCCAGAACGGAGACAGACACATGAAAATAGCTACTTTGCATCTGTGATGCAGGATTTCATATTGCTCCGCTTCAACCACAAACATGTTCATAGCCCCTTGAACTGTAAAAATGTGCATCATGTAAAGCCCCCACTGTACAGCCGTAGGATAACAACAAAATTGCATTTTTAACTGCAGATTGTTCAGTTAAAAGAGGGTCAGGCACTAGGAAACAGAGTGTTTGATTTATTTATTTGTTTTAAGAAAGACACACACTTTGCTAATGTACTGGGATCTCATTAATCTGCAGTTAACAGGAAACAAGCGTGGATTTAGATTTAACAAGATGTGCGAATTAGGGACCACTAGGGATGGGCATTGGTGGGAATGAAACTAGGTTAGACTGAGTTAAAGGAGTGGAAAAAGAAAGACAAAAAAGGTTTCCCAGCTGCTAGTGGCCATCATTAGCCAAGTTAACTAACCATGGAGCCGCAGTAGTTCTAGTTTGCTTGACACATGACAGGCCATTGTGGGTTAGAAAACCAACAAACCACTGCAACAGATGATGATGAGTTATCATAATCATAATGATTACAGTGATGGTTTACATTTGTTGCTCTTGTTGTTATGTGGCTCCAAATCATTATATTACTTATGGTGACCCCAAGGGGAACCTATCACAGGGTTTCCTTGGAAAGTTGTTTCAGAGTGGGTTTGCCATTGCCATCCTCTGAGGCTGAGAGAGTGTGAATTGCTCAAGGTCACCCCGTGGATTTACATGGCTGAATTGGTACTCGAATCATGGTCTCCAGAGTCATACGTGTTTATCTCAGTAAAAAGAAATCTGACTTTCTTCTTCTCTTTTACAGTTGATTACAAGAAGCAGCCGGGAAAGTGTTTACTACTGTTCAGAGGATATTACAAGTCTAGCTCTGTATGAATCCTGCAATAAATCTTTGGGACTAAAATGTTATGTCCTTGCATATGAAGGTTAAAGACCAATGAAGGTCACCATTTTGAAACTTCCCATTCTAGTTCAAATAAAGTACTGCAAAATTCCATGCACCTGGTACTTCACCCTAACTCAAAAAATACCTCAAATTATTTTTTTTCTGACCAGTTATTCTCAGCCATTTTGCCTCAAGAGTACTTCAAACTCTTTACACTAGCCTTTCCCACCCTGCAGGGAAACATCTATAATTCTCTAGCTACTGGCCACATTGGCTGGAGGATGATGGGAGCTGCAGTCCAACATAGCCGGAGGGTACCAGGCTGGCAAGAGCTGCTTTGCACTCTTGTAAGCAAGCCAAGTAAGGAGATGAATTGAAGAAGACATGTGGCTTGACAGAGTTGAGCCTTATCTGGATCCATCTTTAAGCAAATATGAATGTTAATGTCTATAAGAAAATGCAGGGTTTCCCTTTAACTGTAGACCTGGAAACTGTTTGTCGGGACTCAACATTGCTAGTAGTTTCCTATTAATTTTGCCTTACTGGCATTGCTGGGGGGGGGATTAGTTTTCCCATCCATTATCATTCAAACATCCTTAAATATGAAGGCTCTAAAATATCCTCCATATGTTCAGTGTATCCTACTCAAGTAAGTGTCGCTAAGAAAGACGGCAAGCAGGCTTTTTTTATTATTCCTGGGGAGGTATCCTGCCTCGATTGCATTTTGTAGAGAGGTGGGATATAAATACTTAATAATAATAATAATAATAATAATAATAATAATAATAATAATAATTGCTGTGTTACTATTTCCTAGTGCGTGATCATTTTGTACACTTCTGATGAATAATTCCTGGAGAAATGCAACCATAATAGGAGTCTTGGTGATCTAATTTGCCAGATCATTGCAGAAAGGGTTCAGAGCCCATCCCCTCCCCTCCCCTTTCTTCTGGAGACTATGTCTTCAAACCATGAGAAAAGCATAGGATGTTGTGATGAACTACTTACTACTCAGTCCTTGAGATCCCAGATAGCACCCTACAAATATGAGCCAGCTTCTGAAATCAGATATGATGAGATATGTTAATGATGGTATTTAGGAGCCCTTGAAGAAATGTCCCCTGGAGACATTCGCTGAAATCTGCATACAGTACTGCAGCATTGTGTCAAGCAAAACAAGCAATATTTGGCAGCTTAGTACTAGAACGTATAGCATAAATCAAGAGTGATGGTAGTAGTGTTAATGCTATAATGAAAATGCTGATACAGTCCTAATGGAAGAAGATGGTGAGGTATTGTTTAAGCCGTGTTTGCAAAATTTGATTACTGTGCCTTAGAAAGGACCCAGCCTAGTAGTGCACAAAGAGGTAGAAACAAAGAGCTATGAATCAGGCAGAATGACTTAATACGCACTGCACTGAAGGAGAATAAAAAATCTTTATTCCAGCACTGCGTTTGTTCTTTGCGTTTCAAAAGCTGGGGAAAGCAATCAAATCCATGGAGTTTTCTTCTTCAATGAGTTCTCTTACAAAAACTCAGTTGGTTCAAGATTTATTGATCTGGATCAAGAATGAACTTCACAAACTCATACCAATGAGCCAACTGGTTGTAAGACCATATAAAATCATTACAGTTCAGCACTTATCAAACTATTTCCCCTTAGAGTGTGTTCACACAGTTAACTTTTTCACTTCCTACTGCAGCTCACTTTGTCCTCCAAGGATATTTTCACCATTCATAACTTACCTTTTGTAGCAATCATACACACAGATTGAGATCCTGTCTGCAGCTGCTCTGACCTCCTCCCATTATCTTGGCTCTCCATTTCAATATGGGGCAGCTGTTTGCCAGGTAGTGCAGTCGTGGTGGTGGTGCATTGCTCACTATGTGAGGTCAGAACAAGGCACCCAGCATCAGGCACATGGCTCAGCACCTTGTTCTGACCTTAGAATGAGCAATGCATGGCAATAGCAGACATGCTGGGTGGCATGGAGGGATGTGCTTTGAACTACTGCCCAGCATGGTGTAGTGATTTGCGTGTTAAACCAAGACACTGGAGACCAGCCTTTGAATCCCTGCTCAGCCATGGCAACCCACTGTCACACATTCCAGCCTCAAAGGAAGGTAATGATGATCCCACTCTAAACAAATTCTGCCAAGAAAACCCTGTGGTAGCTTCGCCTTAGGGTTGCCATGAGTCAAAAATGACTTGAAGGCACACAGCAACCACAACAGACCTGGTACCAAATGTGGTTCTGAAATTGGGGGTAGGGGTGGGGGTGGCATCCATTCTCAGTGCCATCTCTACATTCATGAGCCTAGTGCCCCTCTTCCCTGCTTTGCTATGGTTGCAAGAAGGAAATTAAAAACACCAATCTCTGTTATGATCATCTATCCACAGTTTGTGCATTTCTCTGAATTGAGAACAGTGGTTATTTTGAAACACGGTTTACCTGAACAATCTAGCATCATTAACCAGTCTGATGTTGGCTTATTCTGAAAACTATAGTTTAAAATTAACTTCAGTTTGTTCCACTTTGGTTATAACAACAAAGGCTGGTTTGGTTTTAAAAAGTGGAATTAAATGTTCCCAGCCTCCTCCTTGAAGCCCCATTAGGGGAGTGAGACATACACAAGAGGCTAACGTTTGTTCATGTAACACTAACACGCTTAACTTGGAAGCACATATTCTTGCACTAGGGTCAGGGTTCTCACACCTGCATAGCAGGGACTTCAAGACAGCCAACAGTCACTGCTGCTAAGAATTTACCAGATCTTGGGAGGGCAAGGAGGACCAATTCCAATCAACATCTGGCTTCACAGCTTCCAGATATGCTGTACTCAATCTACAAGAATGCTTGTTTCATCTTTGTGTTCACAGGATTGTCCTTTGGCCTACTTCCCTGATGTTTGCTTCTTTCTCCAAAGATTATTTTGTCTGTTCTCCAGTCTGTCCGGCCCAGTGACTAACATCTTGTCATGCATTCTGTGAATGGTGGCCTGAGCTTGATTTCTTTGCTCATGTTACAGAACATTGAATCTACCCACCTCTTGTACTCATTGCCTCCTAAAACGCTTGTGGCTACTTGAGACTGAAGTTGAAAAGAAGTTGGCATGTAATGCCTTTCACGAACAACCCAGTTTTCCTATTGAATGGGCAGGTGACACATGGCTCATGAGTTGCATGTGGCCCTCAAAGGTGATTGTCATGGGTTCCTATCCCTGTCCACAACTATGCTACCTGCATTGGGCAGAAAACCCTCTTTAATTCAAGTTGGAAATGCTCGTTTTAAAGCAGGGGTGAAAATTAAATGACTATGCAGATCTTTTTGGATTGCAGGTCCCAACATCCTCTACAATTGGCTATGCTAGCTAAGTGCTACCAGGAGAGCTGCACAAACCCAGCCCTTGGATTTTAAAGGAATTGTCCTGTTTTGCTGTTTAAATTCATGGCATGTAAGTGGTGGTACAGCCTGCCCTGGGTCTAATAAGAATTGTCCCCTAGACTCATTGAAATGGCCTATTAGATCACATTATAAGTAAAAGAAATGTTTCCTCTATGCAACCACAAAAGCCATCAGACAGTTGGAAGCTTTGAATATTTTCCTGGAGGAGACCTGAACATCGTATACATACAGCTAGAGAGTGTGTTGCTTATGCTTCAGTGGATTGCCTGGAATTTTGCATAAAAATTCATGAGACAGTATCTATTTCAGTTGTGTTAGAGAGCAGTAAAATGCAGGCAAGGAGGTGGGGGTGGCAGTAGGGGTGGGCCAGAGAGTGGTGGTGGAAAAGTTTCGCCTTACCATTCAGACAGGGTTCATTTTGAGTGATGATTGCAAACCAGCCGTGGAAATTACAGATGCTCTTCTGCTCACTATTATTTTACAGCATCTCCAGTAATCGCCAGTTATCATTTATAACAGCGTGTCTGATGACTTTCAAAACATAACTGGAAAGGATACTTCTGTGGAGAGCATGGGCTACTCAAAGGAGAAATCAATCTTTGCTGCTTGGGGAGCGAACTTCATGCTGCTACTGCTGCTGCTTTCAGACAACTCAACGTTTTGGCGAACAAAAATAGGGCCGAGAGTCATATCAGTCTGAAAAGATATTCCAGGCGACTGAGTGAGATGCACTGAAGCACACAGAGCTAGAACATTCTGGACCAGGCCTTGAGATCAGGAGAGAATGGCAAAAAGGAAGCCGGCTTACGGATGCATTCATTCAATCAGCAATGGATTTACTGGAAAGAACAAATGTAACATGAGAAGCTGAGAATATCCAACATAACTCCCTTCTGCTTTCAATCCATGAAGGATGTGTCCAGCTCTTAGGGACAGCAAGCCAGATTCTTCAACTCCATTCAGTTTCCTGAAGGCAGGTTCTTTATTACTGAAGAAAGGATGCTTTCCAGGGCATTTTTAAAAATAATAATTCTGTGTCCTATGAACACTCTTTCCCTACTTTTGGACACCCATTGGAAACAAATTGACATGTTTAATCAGTCAACCACATTGTTCCTACCTGCTTTAATGCCTTTTTAAAGTTACAGCATGTCAAAAATAAAAACAATTTCTAAATGTATGTCTTTTGTAGGCTCAGATCAGTTGTCTTTTTAAACCAATATTTTTAAAGCTTTGATAAGAGTTTTAGTGATTTTTCTTGTGTTTTTTTTTAATTCAAATATTTTTCTGATAAGAAAAATGGCTAAAATATTGATGGGTGTAAATCTATGTATTTTCAGCTCTGTATTGAATCCCTTCTTAGTTATTTAAAAAATGACTTTCAACACAATCAGTATGTAGTAAAGACATTTTCACTCTTGCACTTTTTGAATGGGAAAAAGGGAATGTGTGCGCATGTGCCATCAAGGTGCCTCTCAGTTTATGGTGACTTCATGAGTTTCAAGTATTTTCTTAGGCAAGGAATACTCAGAGGTTGTTTAGCTCTGAAATATTGCCTGCAGCAGCACCTGATATTTGTTGGCAGTCTCCAATCCAAGTACAATGGGCCCTTCCCATCTGCAAAGGTTTGGTTCTGCTCTTTACCCTATGGATGAGAAAAAATGCAAGTGGTCAAGCCCATATTAATCAATGCACAGCACCAGGTGCATGCTGTCATTGGTTTATATGGGCCTGGGTAATCCATAGGAGCTCTAATCCATGGATGGCTTGTCCGCTGATACAGTGAGCCCATTGGATCTAATATCTAACAACAAACCAGAAATGCCAGCACTCTCTGAACAAATTAAGGGCCCTTGATGCTGATTCTGTTGGATTCTGTGCTTGAAATTTTTAAAATTAAATTCTTACAAATGATATAAATGTGGACAGGCATCATCTTAATGAGTTACAATAGTGTAAATCCAACACTATCATACCCTACCGTTTTGCTTGTTGTAGTGAATGGATTTTTGTTTTATCAACTGTGATGGGAGACCATCAACATCACTAAGTGTTTGTAGGCTCTCTTTCAGAGGAAGCAACTGACAGGACTACTGTCTAATTAACAATTTATATGCTACTCTGAAAGCCTTTGTGGCAGAAGAGTGGGCTACAAATACTCTAAATGAAATATATAATGGTCATCATAAGATGTCAGGTGACTTGAAGGCACCCACACCTGTGCAATGGCCAACCCCTGCCAACTCCCACATTTTAAATGATGACCCCCCACACACACACACACACATACAGACAGCCATTTCCATGTTGTTGGGGTGTGTTGTGATCAGTGGAGATGCATCAAGCTCTTTTCCTGTAGCTGGACCTGCTGCAAAGATGTCATCTGCAGGAACTTCCCAGAGGTCTCTGAAAATGACTGTTGCAGCAAGTTGAGTTAAAGGAAAATAGCTGGATGTTTCCCCACTCATCTCCCAGCTCTCTGGCAATGGAAATGGGTGGCGGGGGGGGGGGGGTGCGAAGCAACTTACAAGGTGAGTTTGTGTTGGGGCAACACCAGGAGATATAGCTATGTGATAGATAGCTGTTCCCCCGATGTGGGATCTTAACTGTGGTTTTAATCACATCATGTAACAAAGGGAAATTGTAATTTTTGAGGAAGTCTATCCTCAATTACAATATGTATAAAGTCTGCTTCTTTCCCCTTCCCAGTGGTGTCACTAGGGGGGTACGGACCACACCAGATGACACTCTAAGAGGAGGTGACAACACTGTTCTTGAAACATTGGCTTTTTTGGCAGAAACAGGCTGTGGCATTCACCTGTGTCCCATTAGAAAGCCAATGAGATGGTGAAAGTAGGGTGAGGCTCAGTGGGAGGAGAAAGGAGAGGCCCAGATTTTCTTTTTTTTAAAATTAAGATTTAAAATTTTGGAAAAAAATTAATAATTTATTTTTAAAAAAATAATTTTAAAATTAATAAAATATATTTTAATTTAAAAAACATATTTTACAACGTTTTCAATTTAAACACATGAAATTATATCCATGTAAATACATTTAGGCCGTGCACATGATATTGTAATTCAAATGTATAATTTTAATGGTGCTAGTTGTTTAGGTCACGACCATTGCCATTACATTCAGTGATATATGGGAATTATGATTTATGCATAACATTAGTACAAAAAAATTAAGGATTTTGTATAGTGTGGTGTGGGAGGAGGTCAATGGGGGTGGGTGGGTGAAACTATGAGTTACCACACCAGGTACATACAGCATGCCACTGTGGGACATTTCCTGACATCATATGGTAAACAGGAATAACCATTCTAGAAAGAAAGAAAGAAAGAAAGAAAGAAAGAAAGATCTTGTGAATTTTGGATTTTGTTATATGTAAGTTTGTTTGTTACATTTTTCTCCAGACAGTTCAGAGCACTGTGTACATGCATCCCCTCCTTACCTTTGGCACTGTCATTTTGTCCTCATCATTTTGGATATGGCTGACCCATGGTTCCTCACCAAACTTGTGAGGCTTGTACAGAGGTTTCAATACAGTCCTCTCACACTTTTCTCCAGTCACTACAGCTTGCTGGTTTTTCATTGTGTTGCACCTCTGCAATAAAAATGTAGGGATTTTCAGACAGAACTTTGTTTTATTCATCTTGTATTTCCTAGTCTTTTAATTGCTGTATCCTTATTGTTGAACTATACTTATACTATTGGTGGATCAAGTGGGGTTTTGCCTTTTTTTTGTATACCATTTCCATTGTGCTGGACAGCTTTCAGCCAATACTATAACAAAATGTTTTCAATGGAATTGTCCTTTGGCATTGGCCTTGGTTCTAATTTGCCAGATTCTACACAAGGAATGTGGAAAGGGGGGCAGCATTATCCTTTAGGAGTTTTTTCTCCTGAGCTCCCAAAAATTTAACTCAGCTCTGGCAGCATAATTTCACTGCAATCTTTCAAGTGCTCTGAAAGTGGTTTCGAGAAGCATTTGCTGCATTCCAATACATTCATTTCCAAGGCAAAGAATGCATATTCAAAACTCTCCCACTACACTTGAAGTGTCTGCCTGTCTTCAGTCAAAGGATCAGGGACTAGAAAAACTAGTTAAAAACTAGAAAAGAGAAGAGAAGAAAAAGAGAGGTACTTCTCCAGTTCTCACCTGCATTCATGTTACATCCATCATTTGTATGAGATTTGGAGACGGTGCTTTTTCTTCCTATATGGAAATCTGTACTCATTTTCTGTACACTTCATTCCTTAATATACACATTATTGAATACATTTTTCTCATTGATTTCAGAATGTTTCTGCATATTTTTTCAGCAGTATCCATTTTTTATCCATTTGCATTTTTTCCAATATGTGCATTATTTTTTCACATCATTTCATTTTCTAAAATGCACAGCAAGCCATATAAATGCACAGATCTCCAAGGCACAGTATCCTTCATCTTGCAATTAGTGTGAAATGGATACTTTGGTTGAGAATGCTGATGCTGATGAAAAATTTTCCACCTTACACAAAATGCTTTTCTTTTTCTTTCTTTCTTTTGTTACACATGGATGCCTTTTTTCTGTAAGAGGCTTTTTTTTCACTTGGGGAAGAATTCAAACTTCTTTCTTGGGGGCGGGGAAAATATATTTCATTGAAACACAGCCAGACAAAAACATTACAGAAACACATTTTTAAAAGGAAAAATAGATACACAATTAACAAGGGGAAAATAGGCTCCCAGCATATCTGACTATAGCTCTTTTTATAGTACTTAACTATGGGGCTATACAGACCGCCCCTAAGGGGTGGTGGGATGTGACCCTTTCCTGCCCAGATCAGGGCTACGGCAACCTCACACTGGAGCCCTGATCCAGCCTTTGGAGAGCACAACAAGGAGCCACAAAAAGTGGCTCTTTTTTGTGCCCTCCACAAGGCACCATAGCCACAGTGGTGTGGCTGCATGGTGTCCCTTCAGCGCTGTGTCATCTGGACACAGTGTCAGAGGTGCGTCATGATACTGCACCCTGGGGGCTGAGTCATGGCATACATCATCATGATGCTGTGCCCTGACTTTGCCCACAGGCCAGCCTTTCAGACCATTCTGTATCGGGCCTAAGTCCCTTTAGTTTATACAAAAGTTACAATTATGATTATATTAACCTTTAAATCATGATATCATACTAAAAATATAAATCCTCACCACAAACCTAATAAGAACATAAGACATTTTTAAAACAAATCCCCTACTTTATATCTCACTTGTCTAAAAACCTTAAAAAATAAGAAAATCTCCCTTACTTTTCATGTATTCAATAAACATCGTCCATGGTTTCTGGAGAAGAATTCAGACATGAGATTTCCTTGCCCACTGTCTCTGTAACATATGATTGCCTATGTCAGGTATGAAGAGTGCAGCCCTCCAAGAACTGCAACTCCCATCATTCCTCAGGGCTGGTGGTAGTTGCAGAGTACAACAACAGCTGGAAGGCCACCACTTCACCATAATCTACAAAGATAAATCAGGCTATAGGAAGGCAATGACAACTAGCTTTCCTAAAGAGCAGTGGTGTTACTAGTAGAAATGGGCTTTGGCATTCATCTGATTCCCTTTAAAATGCTTTTAAAAATGTTGGAAGTGGGGTAAAGCTCAGTGGGAGGAGAAGGGAGGGCCCCCAGAATTTCTTTAAATTAAAATTTCAAAAATTTTAATTTTTTAATTTTTTTAAAAAAAATATTCTTTTTAATTTTTCTTTAAAAACATCATATTTTAACCAGATATTCACTATGCATATGTAACATTAAGGTTGTGCATATGATATTGTAATTTGAAAGTAAAATTTTAATTTTGTCAGTTGTTTGTCACAACTATTAGCATTACACTCAGTGCTACTGTACATGGAAATTAAGATTTACAAGTAACATTAGTGCAAAAAAGGATTGCTAAGGATTCTGTATGGTGTGAAATGGGAGGAGGTCAATGGAGAGGGTGACATCATGAGTTACTGCAGCAGGTGACACCAGCTCTAGGGATGCCACTGCTAAGGAGGGCCATTTTGAAGAAGCGTGTGAACTGAATGTCGTCGTAACTCTACAGAATGGCCAGAGAAAATACCAGATCTGGGGGCAACAAACATTACGCTGTAGCAAATGGTCATTAAGAGGTTGTTCTAAAAGTATTTTTCTGCTAGTGGAAAAACACTGCAAGGGAAAAGCCCTGCCCCTTGGAAATTTGTGACCATTTTCTGTACACAGAAACTCAAAACCATGGATGGTCTTTTGTTTGTTCAAGCTCTATCTCAAGAGACTTTTCTATGGGTCATTAGAGATTATATGCTACAGCCCATACCATAAGTATCCTAGTAGCAAGCTCAGGGCCCATACAGACAGGCCAAAATAAAGCTGCTTTGAGTCACTTTGGAGGTATGCTGTTTAAATTATGCACGCATCCTAAGAGGCCAGAAACTGCACCAAAGCTGCACTCCAGTCCTTAGGAAATATAAGAATGGAGTGACTGAAACTCTAAGCCAGACCACACTACACTCCAACACTTTATTGCAGAGCCCATTTGTTTTCTTTATTCACAGTCTTACTTCTTTTGTAATGCTGTGGTGGTATAAGCAACTGACACAACCTGTCTCAGCACCAATACTGGATGACCCAAAAAGAATGGTGCAAATGTGAAACTGTTCTCATTCAGTTCTACACCATTCTTTTTTAATCACCTTTCATATGTTCTCCCTTCCATTCGTTGCTTTTGGGATCCAGGTCCTATCACACAGTCCTATGTTGTTTATGTTTTCAACCTATTTTTATAATTTTAAATTGACTTTTAAATTCAATTCAATGTTTTTACATTACATGGCCTTTAAATTAATTTTTAACTATTATAATCTATTTCATGGTTCTTTTCACTTTTCTGGTATACATTGTTTTCGCTGCATTATAGTTTTAATTTACAGAGTCAGCCCCCTTTGGCTCTCATTGAAAGGAAAGAGAGAAAAATAATTATTTTAAAATGCAATAAATAATTTTTAAAATAGCTGGTTTTATTCAAATTTAATTAAAATCATATCCTATGCATGTTAAAGCCATCTTCAGTGAGCATATGTCCAGAAAGATGTACCTAAAAATGAAGCTGGTATGACAGAAGATAGCCACTGGGCCAGTCACTGTTTTGCAGCCTAACGTTTCTCACAGGGTCTTTGTGATAATGTAATGGGAATAACCATGTTTGTCAACTCAGAGGAGAGGTATGACAAAATGAATGGAATGAATTTGGGTGGGTAACTAAAGTGGATCTGGAAGCAAATTTTCAACCTTCAGGGTACATCATGTAACAAGCATGAATCAAGGGAAGCTAGACAATGAAGATTATCGCACTGGGGTTAAAACGTTCCCCAGTGCATTCTAACGGGG